>NC_050189.1:26424143-26479143 GCF_008315115.2 Sander lucioperca | reverse complement strand
CTCCATTAAACGAAGCAGATGAGATACACGTTTCTCCAAAAACAGTCTCTATATTGGATTTGGAACATGTAGTTTTAGCCTCAGTCTTTTAGCAGATGGCATGTAGGTAGCCACCAAGTTCACCTGTAAGTCACCTGAAAGCAATAAAAAGTCAGCCAGGCACAGTGTTTTCAACCAACTCATGTAACTAAAGTTAGCTTGGTTAGCTACCTAGCTACAGCTGATCAAATCTCAGCGGCAGCTGTCATTTAAGATGGCAAAATGGTTGGTTGCCGTCTAGAAATGAGAAGACTTTTGACTGCCTCTGTTTGAAATAAATGACCCATTGTTTAAAAAAAAATGAATAGGCATTTTTAGGTGTTAAATATGCCTTTTATCATTCTAAACTGCAAATGAATGGAGAAGCAGCAGTAACTAAGGAAAGCAGGGCTTACCAACCACTCACATTGCACCACATCAGTTTCCACAGCATATGAAGCATAAACCAGACATTTTCGAAGGGAGGAATTAACAAAAAGAAAAGACCCAGGCCCCAGGCTTTGCTTCAAGATGTGACAGAAATTGACCCTGACACGAGACCTAACAGAGGGAAGAGGAAGGAAATGAGGAAGATGGAAAAAGCAGAGCAGAGGAATGGGCCTTAGGTATTGCTTAAAGGCAGGAGTGGAGTCAGCCATGACGGGGCAGAGTTTTTATTTCCGTCCTCGAAAGCAAGTTTGCAGTTTATTTGGAGACGAGACTCATGGAAACAAGCGGCTTCATCAGCTGCTGTAAAGAAGGTGGGAGGCACTGAGGGTGAAAGAGACGAGGACCTCTCTTTCTTTTCACCTAAATGCCAGCTTTCCCTTCTGAAAGCAAGGCTTGAAAAGAGACTGGCGGCTCAGAGGGAGATAGAGGGTAGGGGGGTGACTGAATAAATGAATGACTGAGTGAATGGACAGCTAGAAGAAATTCCACTGCACTCGGGTTATAAAGAGAAGCTGGGATGTAGCAGGCATGTGGAGTGGAAATGAATTCATGCTTAAGAGGCAGAGAGATGGAGGCAACTGTGATAATGTGGTTTGCAGAGACTGCTGACAGAGAGAAAGCCTGGTCAGTTAGTCATTCGGCTACAACACAGCAGATTTAATCAAAGCTGTGGCTTCGCCTGATGAGCTGTTGATTAATGGAGCCTGAAACCAGGTCACACTGTCTGTCTCTCTCTCTCTTTCTCTCTTGTCTCTGTCTGACTGCTAGTTGCCTCCATGGACACCACCACCACCACACAAGTAGACAGATTTCAGTCTGGTTCAAAAGTTTATCTGTAGCTATAGCAAGCCGAACATTAGGGGATGAACCCACACATCTTTAATTTTGCCCTTCTCATCATATTCATATCAGTTAGGAAACGGGAAGTGTCTCCTCTGTGCTGCATACAGTACTTTAAAAGCAAGTTAACAAATGCAAAGCTCTCACTGCCTACAGCTGCTTGCTAGTTTCCTCTCTGCGTACAGTATTCACAGCAAGCCCACTTTTGGCTTTTTACATGCACAAGAGATACTGTGCAGTATTGATGCAAAGCAGATCATGGATGTATTATAAGAACTGGATACAGCGTTCGAGGCAGAGCCTCGTTCATTACTATGAGAGTTGCTCAGTGGCGCATGAAGCCATCATAGAGCCAAAAATTCCCCGGATGATTGTCATGGCTTCCGCGTTAAGCAGCCCATAGAGTGGGAGCACTAGAGACTTCTGCAGGCCAAACCGGCACTTTCCGGTTTAGCGCTCCGCTAACTTGAATGGGGATTAAATGATTTAAGCGTGTGGCTCTTCTAGACTTGCCAAATGTTATCGGACGGAATTAATCAAATTTTGATAGTGAAACGGGTCATTTCGTGAGGGTTCTCGAGCTGAAAAAAAAATGTATCTGTAATGTAACTGATTTACAGACATCTTTTTCGCTATGTAAGTCTATGAGAAAAAGTCTTTTTGGGCCAGAGAGCATCACGTGACAGGCTGGGAGTTGTAATTCCAATGTTTGGCCGCTATGTTCAATTTGCTTTAAAAGCCGTCGCACTTACTGGGGGCCTGATGCAGATAGGGGATTAATGTATAATGTACTGGGGGATTTAGGACTGGACTGTAGGGATACTGAATGTAGAAACAAGAGTCTACAGCCATGCTGAGGCTGTACTTGACTTAATGCTAAGACCAGAATGCTAACATGCTCACGTTGACAACACTAACATGCTGATGTTTAGCAAGTGCAATGTTTGCCATCTTATTGTAGCTTGTTAGTTTGGTAGAAAACCCTAAGTCTAAGGTATATGCTTTAAAGCTTTATTGCGTCATTTTTTAATTTTAATGAACATCCGTCACATTCAAGCCATTGAGTTGATTCAAAGCTAATTAAGTCTTTCTCAGTATGGCTATGTTCCAAAAATGGTGTCGTCCAGCGACTTTCGCACGCAGAAGCTCGAGTGAAGATAATTACCTCTTCTGGAGAGTCCATCATGTTTCTTTAATCCTGGGGGGGTGTGGGTGATCACGGAAGGCTTGTACCATGTGGATGCGCTGACAGTTTAGTTGTCATTACTTAGAATTCCTCATGGGGGCGAAAGAAACTACGCACTATAGCTTTAATATGAATGTTTTATAATCACCTCTCCTGAACTATTGCACTTTGCTGTTGTATAAACACTGTACTTTAACTTGACCTGGGACATACTGTATATTGTATGTCAGCATGACCGGGACATAGCTTTTTATTAGTCTGTGGAGACATTATCCAATCTCAAAGAATTGTTTTATGGAGATAACGGCTCGCGCACACTGACGATACAAGCCAAAAACTCAGTTTTGCTTGTCCACACCTCAACGCTGAAATCAGAGTTTCTGAAAATCTTCAGCCTGGCCAGAGTTTCCCAAAAGATCTGTTCTCAGTGACCTAAAACACAGTTTGACTGTGGAACAAAGGCCAAGACACAAATGGGGAACGTCATTAGTTTTGCAGGTATTTGATCATCAGACAAAATTGCCTTCATACCTGATGATGGCACTACATGAAAATTTGAGTAACAAGGTTACAATTCATGTTTGCCAATTTCATGGCAATCCATTCAATATTTGTCTCGACCAAAGTCATGGACTGTCCATCCATAGAGCCATGGCTAGAAAACTGTGTCGAACTAAATCAGGGTGCACACTGAGACGGGTCAATTCCTGAAACATGTTTATTATTTTCTGACCATCACTGCAAAAGAGCAGCTAAATTGGTAGCTTTAGACTTCCATAAGAAAAAAATACTGGTAATCCGAAGGTTTTTTGTTTTACACAGATTTGTTCAGTTGGACCGCAGATGCTTTATCTTTGTTGATGTGTCATTGTAGGGTTTAATCAGTTGTAAATATGGTAAAATGCTTTGATGAATGCTGTAATATTGTCTTCTATTTTTGTCGATTACAGCTAGAAGCAATACAGAAACACCCCTGGTACCAGTAAGTACCACATTTTTCTTATTTTTTTCTGACTTCCTCTGCATGTTCCCTACCTTTTTGAGGACAAGTGAAAACTTCAAAATTCACAAGTGCGGTATTCACTGATGTTTCCTATGTCATAGAGCCAAACATGAACATAACACACAGACCTTATTTCAGGCATCTAACCAAAAACCCAATCAAAAAAAACCATTGAGCTAAGACGAGGGAAGCGGAAGTGCAAAAACGTAAACTCATTTCTGGGTTTTAGGACTCACTCCTGCAGCACTCTATAATGAAAAAAATATAAACCTGGCTTAATCCATAATACTACCTGTTATTGCTTTGCTTTGTCCAAAGTATTTGACATCTCTGCTTAATTGGTATGGGACCAGTATATTTGTAGTGCATTGACTTTGCTCATTGGCACATGTTGAGCTGATATGCATGTTCATGTTAAAGGTCCCATATTGTAAAAAGTGAGATTTCCATGTCTTCTTTTTTTGTTTTTTACAAAGCAGGTTGAGGTGTTTTATAAATGCTGTGAAACGCTCAATCCACAGAGAAAACGCACGCAGCATGTATTCAGAAACTGTGCCTTTAAATGAGCCGTCAGGACTTCTGTACAGTTGTGACGTCACAACTATACTAAATATAGGAAGAAAGTGAAGCTACAGTGCTGTCACAGTCATTTCCCGGCTGCAATGACGGAGCAGTGACTCAGAGAGCGCAGATGCGAAAGACCCGCAATTGCTGACCAATCAAATCAGACTGGGCTTTTTCAGGAGAGGGGGGGGGCTTAAAGACTCAGGCGCTAAAACGGAGCATTTCAAACAGAAATTACAAAAAATAATGTGTGTGTTTTTTAACATTAAAGCATGTAAATAAGTGTAATATGGGACCTTAAGAAATGATGAGTTCAAAAAGTTTCCCCAGAGAAAACACAAAATGTTCCAATGAAATCTAGATCATAAAAGTCTAGGGAGACAAATGCTAGACTGAGTAGGTACTGGACCAAGGCCAAAACCAGCTGGATACTTTGTCAAACTAACATCTATCATACCGCACCGTAATATCAGACTGGGAGAAGTTCTCCCTCAGTGGACATTAAACCTGTGTAATGTTCACCACTGATGGTCAATGACACCATTGACCATCACTGTTTGCTGTTAACTTTGAGATGTTTCTAACATTTGTTAATTGCACGCACTAACCACATGCGTGGACTTTTTCCTATCAGGGGTGGTCGTAATGAGCCTTGCCCAGAGCAGCCGCCCCCTCGCCGGGTGTGTGTGAAGAGGATCCTGTCCTTAACAGACCTGGACCCTGATGTCCTGGAGAGCATGTACTCCTTAGGGTGCTTCAGAGACCGGGTCAAACTCACACAGGACCTTACAAGTGAGGAGTGAGTAAATATAACCCATCAAACATTTCCACTTTGACTAGATGGCACTACACCAATGTGCACCACTGTTGAGAAGTATATGTTTGAATATATGACAGGAAGAACATCAAACAGTTTTATAAATCTGCTTTATGTCCAACCGCATAATATAGTATATATTAATGGACAAATGAAAGAATTGAAGAATGCAATCATTAAACAAGTAGAACTAGCATGTGTGCTTGCACGCATGCTGTAAACCAAATGCATAATTGTTGGTGTAGTTAATTTAATTTCTCTCTCACAATGTCTCTCTCTCTCTCATTCTCTTTTTTGTCTCATTGTGGCCAGTCAATTACTTAAATCATTAGTCTGCCTGGCATGGCAGGAACAAGAGCAACAATGGCTCTTTTATTTCTCTCCACCCACCCGTTGTGTCTCCTTTTCTCTGACAAACGGAGGGTTCCTTACTACCCACAACAGCAGTAGCATAAGCGTTTTAGCACCTTTCTGTCCAATCTGAGTTTTCTGTTGCACGACAACAATTTTTTATCAAATATTACTTACAATATGACGTGACTGGACCACCACTCACAATGTGTTGCCATTATTTACTGTACATGTGTACTTCGAGGATGGTGCCAGCCGTAGTTGTCAGGAGACTTGTGACCCTACAAAGCCTCTTGTTCTTTCCTGTATTCTCCGATTCTGTGAGCAAAAAGCTTTCTGTGTGTCTCCTCTCTGTATGACCTGTGTCTCTTTGCATCGTGATCTTTAGGGAGAACCAGGAGAAGATGATCTACTACCTCCTATTGGACAGGAAGGAGCGATACCCCAGCTGTGAAGATGAGGATCTGCCTCCCAGAAATGACCTAGGTGAGAACCAAGGTCTTACCAAGAACAATGAGACAAAAGCTTGATTATGAAAGCAAATGTTACTTCTACTATGAACTTCTGAACTAGAGGCCGACCGATATATCGGTGAGCCGATATTAGGCATTTTCCAAACTATCGGTATCGGCATTTATAATGACCGATAAATGAATATTTAAAAAATAAAATAAAAACGGACGAAACACCCTTCAACCATGTGATGAGTGTTGGCGTTGCATAGTTTGTCCACCAGAGGGCGCTCTACAACGTCCCTGTTGATACACTCTTGGATTTTTTTTTGTTATTGTGTTTTTGTTCAAAGGACTTTAAGTTTCATATCTTAGGTTTGTATTTTTATACATTTTATTTATCAGAACTTTCATATATTTTGATGTTCCTCTGTTCTGTTGTGACAATAAAACACAAGTTTATTTTTAAACTGCATTATCATATTATTTTAGTGAGGACTCAAATAACTACAAATAACTAATGTTAGAGAAATCTGTTTATGTTTTGTTACGCGTTTCTGGATTTGTTTTTTAAAATATATATCGGCCGATATATCGGAATGTCAGATTTTTAAATCACCAAATATTTGTATCGACATCGGCCTTAAAAATCCTTTATCGGTCGGGCTCTAGTCTGAATTATGAGTAGATTTTAAAAAATAACTTTATTGTCTTTAATACACAAGCAATTAACATCGCAAAAGAAAAAAATCATCTTGATCTTGCTTCATTCATATAGAAGCAACACTGTATATAGGTAGAGTACGCATACAATTACCTAAATTTGTAGCTATAAAGATTTTGCATGGGGGGGAGTGATGAAGGATGAAATTCTTATTTTCTATTTTATTTTTTACTAATGTTATTGACCTCCAAGACCCACCCAGGAAGCGTGTGGACTCCCCCATGTTGACGCGTCATGGCCGCTGTCGTCCAGAGAGGAAGAGCCTAGAGGTCCTCAGTGTCACAGAACAGGGGTCTCCGACCCCACCTCGCAGGGCCCTGGACACTAATGTACACAGCCAGAGGTAAGAAACCAGCACTGACATATGACATATTTTTAACTGATGGAGATTGTGGACAGCCAAGTTAAAGGGTAACTTTGGGTTTTTTGTTTTTGTGTGTAAGTGACTGATGGGAACAACAATCTTTGAAATTGGTCCAGTATTGAGCGTGAACGCTGTGAAAGGCAGCCGCAGACTGGTCTGCAATGTAACCCTATACATTAGGACACTATGGAAATGATCCCTACAGATATAGATCTTTTTTTAAAAGAGTAAAATCTGCTTTGTATAACCAGAAACATCTCTGAGATGGCTATCGCTAAACCCACCAGACTCCATTTAAAAAAACAATACTTTTAGCGTGTATAGAGCCATCATATTTTCACGTGTAAATCGGTAAACTATGTGTTTATTTCAAACAAAACTAGAGTTGGGATTGTTGGAAAAGTGGAAAGACAAACCGAAACGGCTTTTCATAGTTTTATTTAGTGTCTGTCGACTTTGAATGAAGTGTATTTTAAGTTGATAAAATTACAGTTTATCTACTGGTGGCTTTAGCAAACGCAATTTCTCGGGTTGGTTTTATGTTTAAAAAAAAACAGAAAGGTCGACCTCCTTAGAAATCCTTTCCATAATGTTGTCAGACACTTTTAATAACAATCTGAGCCTGTCAGATTTTTTTAGGATCACTTTTAGTGGAAAAAAATCGAGGGTGCACAATTGCCCCATTGGGTTACATTGCAGCCCGGTTCGCGACGGCCCGGTTACTGTGTTCTTGCTCAATACTGGTAGCCTGGAAATCCAGACCCAAACCAATTTCAAAGATTTTTGTTCACATCAGTCTATTAGACCCAAATGCATGGGGACATATGGTCCAGGTTGCAAGGTAACAAGCTCAATAGCAAGCTCAACCTTAGAGCAAACTAGAATTATAAACTACAGAATATCTTTTGATTGTTGCACCTGATGTCCCATTCACCTCAATGACTGTTGTTGTTTGTTGCTGTCTTCAAAAGGTCTCGTTCAGTCAGTGGAGCGTCCACAGGCCTGTCCTCCAGTCCTCTCAGCAGTCCCAGGGTAAGAACTTCACTCTACTCTCTTCAGCTGTGGTACACCACTACTCGTTGCCTCTGACCTAGCTGCTTTGGTATTCACAATCAGGGTTCAACCGAGTTCAAATTAGACTCCTAAGCAAATTCAAAGTTTTGAATAAATAACAATCTACTTGCTTACACTTTAATCAACCAACCTAATGTTGCAAGAACTTGTGAGATTTTGAAGCTACAACATCGGATACCTGCTTTCTCCCAAATAATCTCACCCATTTTAATCTCCACTCATGAGAGTGGGGGATTGGCACTGAAAGTTGCATTAATGTGCAGTGTGCCCTGTTCACTCATTTTTAGCATCCTAAAACTACATCAAATATAGAATTTTGCAGCAAAAGGGTGAAGGGTATTTCTACATATACTGTACTGTAAAGTGATCTATTTGCATTCAGTGACACAACTTTTAATGAGCAAAGGGAACACATTATCTTTATATGGTTCATGATTTGCATCTCAGAGATATAGCTGTTGTTTACAAGGAGCAGGTTGACATTTTGACAAATTCACTTATTCCTTTTTGTGCCAAGAGTTAGATTAGAAGATCAATACCACCCTCATGCTTATACAGTAAACATGAAGCTACCAGCAGCTGCTTAGCTCAGCTTAGCTTAGCTTAGTTTAGCACAAATGATGAGATATAATGTGTTAAATAATGACTATTGTGAGATTTTTACCTTTGGACAGAGCCAGGCTTGCCTTCCAGACTTTATGCTAAGCTGTAAGCTAACCGGATGTAACATCCGTAGAAACATGAGCGTGTTATCAATCTTTTAATCCAAGTCTTGGCAAGGGTATTTTCCAAAATGTCGAACTATTCCTTTAACAAACATATAATGCAACCATCTTGGAGTTACATTTGCTTAGCCTACTTGGAATTAGACAGCTTTCTGGTGTGCATTAGGACTGTAGAACTGGGATGGAACAATGGTGAAATTAAGGTTAGGCTGACCTAAGCACACTCTACACAAACTATTTTTATGCATAGAGTAGGACACATTGATTGCAAAAAATAATAAATGCTTTTTCACTTCTGTTGGGGGTACGTCTTCCTTTTATGTCTGCAATACAGTAAAGATCACTTCAGAAATTGGGTTAGAGTTAACTCAGACTTTCCCCGTCATATTTCCCCTCCTTATATTGTACACATTGTATGTACAATGTAAGCACATTTGAGGGATTAGGATGATCATATTTTTGTAATTGTCAACAAATCCCATGAAAAAACAAAAACAAACAAAGAATGAATTGAACTACCGAAGTTTTTTTATTTCTGTGTATTACAAGGCTGATAAATGTTATTCTTCTGTGCCATAGAGCTTCATTGTTGTCCAAAAACTGTTGAAACACACCAATGAGCCATACAGTTGCTCTGGGTAACGCGTTCCTTTCTATCCATGGACATTGGGCGCTGTGGTTTATTTTAAATCAATCCCACATACACCATTCTGCTGCTTTAAATAATAACTAAGGTACCAAATGTGCATTCATCCGCGGCTGAAAATATTCCCTAATAATTGCACTATTTTCTAGTAATCGTTGATTAAAAACTACTACTGTTTAAAGAATATACTCGGCATTCAAACTAAACATATGCATCTTCAATAGGGACCAGTGAGTTTTGGAGTTAAGTTTGTTCTTTGTAACTGTTGAGAAAAATATAGTTGAGAAAAATATAGAATAATTCCAGCCTAATCCTTCAATTTGTAATCCAGAAGGCAACATATTTTTTGTTTATCAATTTTAGTCAATTGGTCTTTGTTAGCTCTCTGTAGTGTTGTGTGTTGTGGACTAAAAGCTGTTTCTTTTTCCTATTGAACATAGAGAATATGAAGTCAACAAATATGTATTATCAGCAGCTTCAATATATAAATAGAGTTTTATATACAAAGAGTTTTTGCCATCAAAACCACCAAAACAAATTTCCTGTGGTGCTGTGTTTTTGTGTGATAACCCTTGCTCGGACTGTCACTGCTAGCTATGCTTTTCCATCATACTGTCACATTCTCAGTCATACACATTTTCTTTTCATAGACACGCCATGCTGCCTCAGACAAAAGTCTGTGTGCACATGCTGACATGGACAAAAAGGGACTAAAACATAACTCGCATAACTATACCCAAGAATAGAGATGCACCAAATCCATCTTCCCTTTGGTGCATCTGATCTAGGCTTGTTGAAGAACCCTTTCCATTAAGCCATAATTCATGACCATTGCTCTCTTTCTCATCTGTCCATCCCTCTTTCCCTCCTTCTCCCCATCTCTCTCTGTCTGCCCATCAGAGCCCGGTCTTCACTTTCAGCCAATCAGAAGTCACCTCCGCTCCTTCCTCCAAAGACCCCAAACCAGGAAGTGCCACCACCTCTCGGCCTACCCGCCCAGCACCCGACCCAAAAACACAGACCCTGCCCTCAAAGGGCCCCGCCGACCGGCCCCAACTCCACTCCATGAAGTCCCTCCCTCTGCAGACTCCACGCTCCCCTTCCCCATCCCCCTCTCCACTCCTCTCTCCCATCCCACGCTTCTTCAACTTCCCCTCTCCGTCTGTCTTTAAGTCCAAGAACGTCCACTCGTCCTCTAACTCCTCTGCCACCCCTCCTCCTGTGTCGCAGGTCACACCGCAGGGCTCGCCGCTGCCCACCCCGCTGGGCACGCCTGTGCACCAAATCCAACACCCTTCCTCCACCACCCCTCCCTCCTCTTCCTCCTCGTCTTCTTCTTCCAGAGCGGACGGAGCCGGCGGGGCCTCGCTTTCGCTGACGCCGCCCTCCAGCCCGGGCGGCAGTGGCAGTCTGGCCGGCTCGAGCTCCGCCCACTGGAGAACAAGACTCAACTCGTTCAAAAACAACCTTCTGGGCTCGCCACGCTTCCATCGGCGCAAACTGCAAGGCAAGTGAGGTCGAAAAAGTTTAAACCATAGGTGCCCAAACTCTTTCATATAAAGGGCCAAATTGTATCTGGATGGAAGGCCACGGGCCAAAAATAAATGTTGATGTTAAAGAGTACTGTAATTCTTGTAATTCGTCACAGATAAAACTTGTGACGAACAAAGGGGCCAAACTTGGCCTGCGGGCCCCAAATTGGGAGGCCTTGGTTTAAACCAGAGATCTTCAACAGGGGGTCCTCAGAGTTACTGCAGGGGTGGGCCAAATTATGGTATAATGTATAATAATTTCTATTAATTATATAATATTTTGTCAAAAATTAAAATGCCTTAACACAAATCCAACATATTATTAGCACATATAAATCAACCTATTTATAGAAAAAAACACAGTGATGATAGGCTTACTGGTCTATAGGTAAGGTAGTCACTAAGGTAGCCATCCACAGATACACAGATACAGGTAATCCTAAGGATTCACTGGGCCACATGTATGTTTGAACATTAAAATATGATTTACAAAATCATGCCAATAACTATTATTTCGATTATCTTAGTATTCTATGTACTATGTTTGTAAAAAGACTTTGGGCCACCATACACATTATTGTAGAGCCAGTTTATTATGAAAGTTAATTTTATACAGTATATGTAGTAGGGGGTCCCTGCTCCGTCTCTCACAGTTAAGGGGTCCTTGGCTTAAAAAACCTTGAAGACCCCTGGTCTAAACAAAGACACAGTAAGTGATGGTGGTGTGAATCCTCCCCACTGATTGGTTGAGATAATACAACCCAAAAAAAAGTTTGCATCTGTGGGATGAAGTAACATGTTTTTCCATCAGTGTGAACTTTATGTTCACCAAACATGTTGTAATTTCTTTTTGTTAAAATGCATTTCATAAAATTGGTATCGAAAAAGGTATCGCTCAGGAACCGGTATCAAAGTCCCGGTATTGGTATCGGTACCGGTATGGAAAATCTTTGAACGATACCCAGCCCTACTCATAATGGATGTGGGAATGGAACTAATTTGTTACATATCAAAAAAAGTTTGCATTTGTGGGATGAAGTAACATGTTTCTCCATCAGTGTGAACTTGATGTTCACTTAATAGCTTAAAAAAATCAGAGTTCTCCTACTCTGTATTCACATCCAAGATACAATCTATTATTACCATAAACTACCACATGTCCCAGTCTGGAGCCTGTGGCTGTGTTGACTAATGGCTGTGATAATCTGTAATTAGGGCAATTAGATTAGGGCATGTCATCAAGATTCACTGCCTGTTTCCTTTTTTTTTCCCTCTCTCTCCTTTCTTTCTCTCTTTGTCTCCCTTTTTCCTTTTTTTAGTCCCCACATCAGAGGATATGTCCAGTTTGACTCCAGAGTCCAGTCCAGAGTAAGTCCACACATGTCTTAGTTTGTCTTTCTCTACTTTTTACAGTTAGTTCGTTGACAAAACAATGTCATCACAAGGCCCATTCAGTAGCATTTAGAGATTTTGGGCTTTCAATCTTCAGGACAGAGATTTATTTTGTTAACTACTGTTTCCAAAATCGAGATAGAACTTTCCATTTCAATTTGACAACTTTGGTTTGGTCCTAGTAGTATAGAAGCATAGGCTTCTGTAATTCCTTCCCGAGCTCAGTACTTAAGTCTTCATCTTGGGAGTTATACCATCTTTAAGGGACAGTTTGGATTTTTTTAAGTGGGGTTGTATAAGATACCTACATTACCTACTGTAGATGGAAGTTGGCACGCCCCCCAGTTTGTAGAAGCAGATCTGAGTACCGACACAGAAGCTAAGCAAACATATTTTAGCCACCTAAAAAAAAGGCCCACCTTAAAAAAACAATATTTAGAATATTTTCACTGCTTTATCTCTGGTGAATCCAAACGAATCCTTTTAAAACACCAGTAACACAAACTAACTAACCCATCGAGGCAGTGGTAGACCGGCAACCTTACTCTTTTTGTCAAAAGAGTCTGGTGGCTTTGAAGAGAGCACAGAACGGCTTCAGTTCCTCCGTTGGTAAGGGCTGTCAAACGGCAAGGTAGAGCAGTGAAAATATTCTAAATATGGTGCGTGCCCATCCAGGGTCTAGACTTGTTGACGCCCAATATGGCCGTTAATATTCCAGAATTCAACCATATAAAACAAGTTCCGGACATATGTTTTAAATAGCCATTTAATAGCCTACATTTAAACAACAATAATACACACAAAAAAAAAAAAAAAAAAAAAAAAACGCCATCATCCAAGTTCCAAATAAAGCAATTACAAAACTGTAAATCTAATGCAATGGGGGGAAAGTCCACTGTCAGAGCTAGGCTACGGTTCTGGCACGACACCGGCAACACTCCCCGCCAGCATCCCCCTCCTCCCTTATATTTACCGAATAATGGAAAACTGCATTATTATCACCGGTCAGAAAAATCAGCATTAACTGATTGCTATCAGCTTTTCCATTCCTGCTTCAGAATCACTGGCTCATTCACCAGCATATTGACTACCAGCTGACAAGTAACCTCCAATCAAATCCATACCAGTGACACTTTCACTATTCATTTCATGTTATGCCGTTAGCTCCACCACCCCAATCTCCTGGAATTATTTAGTTTTAATGTTCATGTATGTGTTTGTTAAGGGGGCATTGGTTCTCCCATGCAGAATTTGTGACTGCCAAATTTAACTGTATAACCAAAATGTCAATTCCTTGACGTGAGTGTCTCTGACTGAACTCTGTCAGTCATTATATGCCAGTTTAAAATAACTTTTTGTATACTAGTTAATTTGTACTCATAATTAGGGCTGGTTACCGAATTCAATACTTTTCAGGCACCTTCCCAATTGCCTCTGTAGTATCGAGTATCGAGTATAAAAATGCCCCGTCATTCAATTTGAAATTTTAATACCTAAGGAGCAAATCTCATCAGCATCCGTGAGCCAATAAGCATGCAGCATGCTTTTACTAAGATCTATTAATGCGTGTGATTGGCTGTCTAACATTACACCGTCGTAGAGAGAGGCAGGAAAAACTCAGATAGACATACACAGAGACGCTCACGTAGTACGAGCTGAAAAATAAATAAAAAGATTGTGCCGTAATGTTTAATGTTGTAATTTGGATTTCATAAAATTGGTATTGAAAATTTGGTATCGAAAAAAAAAAGTATCCCTCAGGAACCGGTATCAAACTCAGAGTATTGGTATTCGTACCGGTATGGAACATTTCTGAATGATACCCAGTCCTACTCATTAAGGATGTGGGAATGGATCTAATCTGTTACATATCAAACACTTAATTTGCAGACTGGCTAAGAAGTCCTGGTTCGGCAACTTCATCAGCCTGGAGAAGGAGGAGCAGATCTTTGTTATGATTCGAGACAAGCCACTCAGCTCCATCAAGGCTGACATCGTCCATGCTTTTCTCTCAGTGAGTACAATCCAGCTTAAAAAAGAGGTTAAATAAGACAACTTGCAGCATTACTATAGAAAACCCTTTGTGGCGTTAAAGGCAATAGTGGACATATCTTCAACGCCAGGACCCATGGTAGAAAGTAGGCTCATTCAAGATGAACTGCGCCTCTCCTGTAAAGCGGACGAGAGCAGGCGGGAGCAGCCGGGGGCGGTGACAAAAATCCGCTCTCAAGTCAGACAGTTTCCAGCCGTTTCCAGCAGCCTTCAGGCTGAACAGGAAGTGACACAAACATTGTGGTCCGATTCCGATTTAATAAAATGTTATCAGACCCATATATCAGCTCCTACACAGTCTCCAGTTGTTTTTATTATGACAGAGTAGCTGTCGCAATGCTCTACATGCGATCTGTTGCTGATTTTAATTAACAACACACTGTAGATTATCTGTAATCTTAACAGATTTAGTCTCTCTGACTTCTAAAGGTAGCTACCAGCCACACAACATGTGGTTTGTACAGAATAAGATTTTAAATCAGACAAATCGCAGTTAAAATACCTGCAGTTCAAAATCAATAAAAAGTTTATATAAAACGTCATCATGTTGAGTCGATTCTGAACCAATCAGCTGTTAGATCAGCTGAGAGGCCGGCGTTTCCCAGCATGCCTTGGGTCCGCCTGGGTCTTGCAGTTGGTGGAGAGCAACTGCGGCGCCTGGCTCTAAAAACTGTGGCCGCCTTGATCTCGTGAGATTATCGTTGCCCACGTGTGCATGACGTCAGAGCAAGTCGGGATCAAGTCGGACACAAATCTAACCGGCATGCATTGGGCACCGATCGCCGGTGATCAATTCTGCGCAGATCTGGCTCATCTCGAACGAGCCTAATCACTTCTCGGGGTCCCTCAATCAGAACAAAAGAAAGATGTCGGACTTTGATGATGTCGTGAAGTAGCGTGGGATCATGGGAGTTGTAGTCTAAAATCTATCTGACGTGACTCAGGTAGAAATAATTATCATGGATGAGTTAATGTATTAAAGTTTTGTTTCACGTTACGTTTCGTTATGTTTATTACTTAATGTCATTTAATTTGAATGAAATAGCCACAGTGTTATCTCTTTGTGGTGGCAACAAGTGTAACATGAATGAGCAAGCTAGCTAGCTAAATAGCCAGCCATTAAATGAGTAAAATGTAAGAACTTGATGCTATATCCACACACCTTTTTGCCAGATGAGTGACAACTTTGTTTGGCTCATTTTAGCATGAAAGCATAGTGGAATTAGCAAGCTTACTAGCAAGCCATCTGTCCCCGGACCTGCCCTTCTCCCAGCAAAAGTCTCCTAACAGTGGATAAAGGGCAGAGGGACAGTGGGGTGCGCAAGCTAGCTAACTTACCATACATAACATGACTTGACTTTCCATACACATACAGTTTTGCTAGTCTATATCCACAACGTTCCACTTGCAGGGTTGCTGAGGCTGCGGCTGAGGCTGAGGCTATTTTGCAGCGGCACCATGGCTCCGTGCGGCGCTTAGCGCCACCCTTGACGATTGTGATTAGTTTAAAGAAATGCCAATAAACCAGAGCATGTTTTTCTCCCATCCCAGAATGTTGTGTGGACTAGCCAGACCCTCCTCCGCAGCACTGTAAAGGAAGGTCTGGCAATGCGAGACTACTGTTCAATTCAATCGTGGGGTAGCCCTGCGCTGTTATCCGTGGTCAAAACAATCATGAAAAAAATAACATTATATGCGTGTTGAACATTGTTGTAATAACGTGTATCATGTCCTTGCCGCTGTATAAGTAGGCCTATTATAAGCTAAGCCACACGGCCCCCACCGATAACACCAAAGGTAAACAATATAACCTTAATATTAACTGTCATTTATAAAGTAAGGTAACGTCAGGTTAAGCAGCACATATAATTCTGTAATGTATCTAAAGGAACTGTATCTTGCTAGCTAGCAAGCTCAACATATTTTGTGCTGCTAGGGTGTTGGCTAGGTTACACAATGATTTACATAACCTTATAACCTAAACCAAGCTTTCAGAGGAGCTGCAGAAAGTGCACAGATGACGGGAAGAGTTTCCCCACGATCTACATAGTTTATTATGCCGTGAATCATGTCAGGCTGCTCTATAGGAGTCCTGAATCAAAAACTAAGACCGGAAAAGTAGTATAATAGCTGCTCTTTAAAGGCACAGATTGAGTATTTGATCTTTTTCACTGAGTGTCACCCTTTTCTTTTGCCTCTCCAGATCCCATCCCTGAGCCACAGTGTGGTGTCTCAGAACAGTTTCCGGGCAGAGTACAAGTCCTCTGGCGGCCCCTCGGTCTTCCAGAAGCCCGTCAAGTTCCAAGTATTGTTACATTTTTACCCTCTTCAGCCCTGAGAACCAACACTCCTAACTCAATCTTTACAAATGAAAAAAACAACATTTAAACCCACAGAGGTTTATATCAAATTCTAGTCAATGTCTCAGTGCTCCCTGTGAATATTTTGATTGTTTCAATGTAAGCATCGTGGAAATTCAATAGCGTCACTACAAAATGTACATCTAATAGCATGCAATCCAAAACTTTTTAAGCAGCTTTAGCTAAAATGTAAGCAGCATTTATGAATGTTTGATGTATGATGCTTGTTCATATAATACAAATATACATACACCCATGTAGTCAAATCATATTTGACTTTATATTGCATGTTCTTTTGTTCTGCTTTGGATTTACAGTTACATAGGTTAACAACTGAGAGCATTTAAGTAATGTTACAGCTTTATGCTTGAAGCCACTATGTGTAGAATTGGAAAATGTGCAACTTTAGTGCCCCCCAGTCCCAGTGGTAGTATTAAATGCAGTTCCAGATCCAACCCAGGGACACCGAGATTAAAAAAGCACTGAGAGAAACACACAAACTAATAATACATGGTCCTTCTGTCCTGTAGGTGGACATTGCTTTCTCTGAGGGAGAGAGGGAGCGAGAGAGGGAACGAGCAGAGGGGGAAGGGAAACGAGAGATGGGCATCTACAGCGTCACCTTCACTCTAATAACAGGTAGGAGAGTGTTTATGGGGAAGAGAGAGAGAGTGAATGTAGAGCTTCATCGTGTGTGTGTGTGTGTGTGTGTGTGTGTGTGTGTGTGTGTGTGTGTGTGCGTGTGTGTGTGTGTGTGTGTGTCAGTTAAACGTATTCATCGATATGAGACACACTCTTCTTTTGAAAAAAACCTACATATATCTTTAAAAAGATCCTAGAATATATGGAACATGAGGCTGAAAGTATGGACTCTGGTCTTTAAATGCATGCTCATTTCAGTTTTAGTGTTTATTTTCCATTTTTATCCTTTGTACAATGGAACTAAATACATTTACTCACTGTACTTAAGTACATATTTGAGGTACTTGCACTTTACTTGAGTCATTCCTTTTCATGCCACTTTCTACTTCTACTCCATTACATTTTAGAGGGAAATATTGTACTTTTTACTCCACTACATCCATCTGACAGATTTAGTTACTTTACAAATTAAGAGTTTTGCACACAAAAAGAAAAAACACATTAAGTTTATAAAATACTATGTTTTATTATAAATTTAACTATCCAACAATATACAGACCTAAAAGTCCATCTGAAATGATTAGCAGATTAAACACAGAACTGTTTGGAACGTTTCCAGTTTCTAAAATGTGAGGATTTTCTGCATTGAGTACTTTTACTTTTAATACTTTAAGTACATTTCCCTGATGATACTTACATACTTTTACTTAAGTAACATTTTCAATGCAGGACTTTTAACAGAGTATTGTAACAGAGTATTTTTTTACAATGTGGTATTAGTACTTTTACTTAAGTAATACTTCTTCCACCGCTGTCCTTGAAGCTGAATTTCTGTTTCTGTATTTAAAATTGGAGTTTTAATTTTCACAGTTTTAGACTTAAAAAAAAAAAAAAAAAAACGGGCAACCTGACAATGAGTGACGAGATCATCCTCTCTTTTCTATTAGGTCCCAGTCGCAGATTCAAGAGAGTGGTGGAAACAATCCAGGCTCAGCTCCTGAGTACTCACGATCAGCCTTCTGTGCAGGCACTGGCTGGTAAGAAGCAAACACACACACACACACACACAAACTACACGTACCAGTAGTTTAGTTGTTTGTTTCACGTCCTCTCTCGCCGATTTTACCTCTGGCCCCCCAGATGAGAAGAACGGTCAGCTTTCCCGACAGCCCAGCACGCCTTCGCGTCAGACCTCCCGGCGTTCCGAAAGCGGATCGGAGCGGGGAGAGAAGGAACGGGCGGCAGACGGGGGGAGTGGAAGCAGCGCCGGCGGCGGCAGCAGCAGCGGGACCGCCTTACAAAGGCAGGGTTCGGGGAAAGACAAGACCAGACTCCTCTCGTCGTCCAACGGGACACAGTCTCATCCCTAAAGAGAATGTTGTGGAAGAGAGGCGATGGGTCACCTGCCTGGCCTTTTTTCTCTTCCTTCCCTCAATCCTACCCACGTTATTTCCTTCACTATTTAATTTCTTCCTGCCTTGCTTTCTACCATTATTCCAAAGCAATGGGATGGAAGAGGAGGGGGACGTTTTTTTCCCTGAAGCTGATTTCGGGACGGAGAATTGCCCACAAATGGCTGATTTTAGCAGAAATGGATACTTGTGGGGTTGGCGGAGGCAGATTGAGCTGATCTCTAATCAGCCTTCATAGGCAGATTCACCCCCGGGGGGAGCCCGAAAACAAGATGTCCCAAAAAGTCCCCAGCATACCAGAGAAATAAAGGAAAAGCTCACACACGTCGTTCACCCCGTTCCGACGAATCAAGAAAGCACATAACCTTTCCACCGACCTATCACATGCAGCACATTAAGAGGAAACCTCCATCAGTCGGTCAAAATGGCCCAGGAAGATACTGGCCAATGACGTAAGTCCCGTAAGTCATTCTCTTTTATCATTTCCTGACCAGCCAACTGTCACCTGGAACATCACATCTCCTCAACACTAACCTGACCCAAACAGGAAAACCTTCTCTCCTCTCCTCCTCACTTTCTAATTCAAGACAAATAGTGTCTTGTGTCTTCTCAAGCAATGCAACAAAATGAGGATTTGTCTTTTGAGAAAGAATCACAGGAAGAGTCTTGATTTGGACTTGATTGTTAAAGTGGATTTTATCTGTAGATAATTAGCAAACGTAACGCTGTACTTTAACAATCAAGGAGTCTGAGAGCAGAGAAAGAAATGACGGAGAATGGATCTGACGTGGTCTCCGTTCTGTAGCCCCACAGCGAGGGGGAATATCAAAACGAGACAGACAAGACAACTTTTCCTCGAGTGTTTGAGAAACATAAATTCCCACAATTATTTCTGAATTACACTGAAGCTATGACACCGCATTGCCTTTAATGGAGGAGAAAAAGTGGATAGCTAGGTAGATTTAGCCCCATTTGGAGGACACTAGTCACACCACAGGTAGAATGTCTCACAAGTGAAATCTCCCACCGGAGGAGAGGGAGATGAATAGATAGATAGAGACTAAACAGAGGATAGCTAGCAGTAGGTATCCATTGGGTAGCAAAGGAAGGACAAGAGAAAAACTAGCAGCAAAAAATGTAGAGCTGACTTAGAGATGGCAGTGATAGCCAGTTCTGTTCTGTCAACATTCATACGCCATATGTACATTGAAAGAGTTATAGTTTGCTGTATATTCTCCTGTACATGCTGGCTGTGAAAGAATCCCTCCCAAGTGTGACTCCACTGTAAAAGATAGGGAACAAAGTCCACAGGCAAGCTAATATGCGGCGTTAGCAGTCTGAGCTAGCCTAACTGACGTTCGGTATACCATGCATGATTTTTTCTGTACTTTTAGCTCAATGCTATGTATATAGCTATCAAGTGCATACTTAAAGCTATAGTGCGTAGTTTCTGTCTCTTTCTAAGTAATGACAACAAAACTGTCGGCGCATCCACATGACACAAGCCTTAAGGTCGTTTTACAGTCGCCGCATCCGAGCAGGAAACAGGAAGCCTGAACGAGCTCGAGGGCAACCGGATGCCAGGACTCAGAGTGACTGCAAGTCTCTCTTGTAAACTTACTGGGTTAAGATGAGTTCTTTTATGGTGAATGAAAGGCTTGATCCGACGAAGTAGGTCATCGAATCAATTCGAAGCATTGACGTTGTTTACCTTTTACTTCTTCTTCTAGTCCGTAGAAATGGCAAAGTCGGTAGCCTTTCCTCATTAGCGCCACCGCTGTTCAGGTGAAGACTAGTGTCGCGACCACCACGCGGGAGTAAACAGTTACGGCGCTCCCATGACGTCACACTGGCGCTCGACAGGTCGGCTGCGGCTAGTATACTGCCCGTTTGAGCTGATCGCGCACCACCCCCACCCCTCTTCCACACAGTTTCTTGTAGCAAAGGATGACACGGAGGATTAAAGAAACATGATGGATGATGTAAAATCCGACATTGAGCACCCCAACATAGCCAAAATGGCACGATCCTCGTTTCATAAAGCCTCTGTGAAGATTCAACTGTGAGATTATCATTCGATTCAGGCTCCTTCGATCGAAGCATAGAATATTTCGACTATTCTGGGTCACCCCTATATAAAATAGTTGCGCACTATGGCTTTAAGACCTCTTTAAAGGTCCTCGTTTTAAAAAAAGTCAGTCTGAATTTTCTGCCAACTCATGGAGCTACCGCTAGCTTAATTAGCTAGCTAGTTTACAGCTGATAAAATCTGCCAGTCACAGTAATTTCAGCTGGCAAAATTGACAGTCGCTAGCTAGTAAATAATAAGCCCACTTTTATCTACCTCTATCTAATATCATAGACTCATTGTGTCAAGAATGACTCAGTATTTCAGGTGGTAAATCTGCCACCGTTAGCATTGTAAACTGCATATGTGTCGTGTGCATTTTTGTACTGTGGTATTTTGTCTCCTATCTCTCATGTTGGAGTCACTTGTTGTCATGTTGGAGAAAGGACCACTTCACGGCCAGTATGGAGAGGAGGAATTATTACAGTGACCAATAACTTTCAATGTACATATGGGGCTCTGAATATTGTATGAAGGACTTGAGAAAAGTCCAAACGCATCTTTTAACTGAGACAAGATTTCAAGTCCATGGAATGATAGTAATTAAAGATGATGGAAAAGTGGAGTTAGAATAAATAGGCTGGCAGCCGACCCACAATTAGGCAACCCGAAACCCTTCCTATGTTCCTTTTTTGTTTGACAATAGATGCATAAGGATGCAGGGCGACACCAAAGCCCCAACAAAAGCCTCAGCCCTTTGCTGCCTCTCTGAAAGGAAAGATGGAGGGAGGACAGGTGGAAATGAACAAATGATGTACTTTTCACAAAAGGGAAAAAACAGAAAAGCAAGAAAGAAAAAGAACTCTGGTGTGTCTGTTGTCATAAAAACACTGCACACATACTGCCTGGATAGAGGGGGGGGAATGAAGCCACACATAAAGAATGAAATTTAGCTTGTTAGATTTTTTTACTTTCCATACCTTTTTTCTACTCTGCTCCTGTCTTTCTGTGTGTGTGTGTGTGTGTGTGTGTGTGTGTGTGTGTGTGTTTTATGTTTTTGTGTTTGCCACCAGCAAAATAGAGGGCGGCGCCAACCACGTGAATGTCAAAAAAACTCGAAATGATTGCAAGAGTGTAAACAAATTTTGGTTTCCACATATTTATTGAAAATGTATTTATGTATTTATTTATTTGACATGTATTTGTTGAAAGCAGGCGATGGGTCGAGACAGGGAAATGTCACTTTTAAAGATGTCTGACACCGCAGAGCACACCAGCGTTCCCTGAGAAAACCTGAAAAACAACCCCGCTCCGTTCTTCTTTAACAAAGAAGAAACTTGTGTGTGCTGCAAAAATACCTCCAAGCTTTACGTTGTGTTTATTTATTTATTTTACACCCGTTTGGTTTTTGTTTTGTTCGTTTAGCACTGTCGTCTACCATAGCTGTTCACATTTTTATGACGACTACAATTCCACACACGCAGCGAGAGATAAGCTTGATGTCGAGGACTTTCTGCCTTCAAACAAAAGACCCTAACCACCGGGTATTTATCAAGTGCTGAGTTTATTCACTCCTTCAGGCATCTGATCTTCAGTCACACCTAAGGCAAAAGAGAGCAGGAATGGGAAGCGGCTGAACTCGTTATTAGATCGTCTGTGTCTGCATGTACGTAGGAAACGTGACTCTGGTGATCCCCTTGACATCGAGCACAATCATCCGGTCAATGTTCAAATGCGTCCCAATACTTTGGTTTATATGACGAAATACCTGCAAAAACATGACATTCCCATCAGCCTCAGCTGTACTTTGTGTCCAGAGCTAACTAGCAAACAATAGCATGCTTACAAGTTAAACTAAGAAGGTGAACATGGCTAACACGATACCTGCCAAACCGCAGTTAGCATTTAGCTCAAAGCACCGCTGTGGCTAAGTACAGCCTCACAGAGCTACTAGCATGGCTGTAGACTGGAATGCTAGATCATTTATTAACAGTGACTGCAAAACACAAATATCATATTCATTCCCTGGGAAACACTGCGTTTATTCATGCCAACCAACGCACACATTACACATTCCCACTTTGCTCTTCACGCTGCACTGAAGCTGCTGAACAAGAATGGAAAAAAACGACATTCTTTAGCAGTTATAACGGCCAGGTTTTAAGTCTTTCACAAATTCCTGGAAAACTGGAAAGTGTGGGTAGCAATTGTACTTCAACATCCAAGAATCTGTCTACACACATTACACACACATTAACATCCCAGTGCAAACTTTTTTCCGAATATCCTGACAATATATCTGACAAGTGCATCGTAGCCACAGTTGAGGTTTTGGAACACATTTAGGAAGCTCTGAGAAAACCATTGGCTTGGTGGACATAATCAAGAAAGATTTTCCATCTGCGCTGGTTTAACAGTAGATTCAAAATGTGTTTTCCCCCCTATCTCATGTAATCAGAGGCTTTCTTTTCCCCATCCTGGTGCTCAAAGTGGAGCAGTTTGGAGAACCCAGCAGTTCGGCCACACACATCTGAAAAGTCAAAGGTCAGGGATGTTTAGGGGCGCTTTCACACCCTGCCTTGTTTAGTTTGGTTGAATCGAACTAGAGTTTGTTTGCCCCGCTGGTGCGGTTCGCCCTCGGTGAAAAAGTTAACAAACTCACCAACTGAACCAAAGCAAACAAACTACAGGTGTGAAAACGCCCTAAAGTTACACACATACTTAACTTCCCCCCCCCCCAAGTCAACTTCACGTTACATCCACTTTAGTAAGAAATAAGCAACTTAAAGGATATGAATGAAAAGAGGAAAGAAAGAAAGAAAGGCAAAAATGCTCCAGATTTTGCTCTACTTTGAGCAAAGTTTGCATCAAACTCCATTCAAAGACACAAGGGCACCCTTGGCACATTTGCGGTTGAGAGACTCCCCCTGCTCTCACTCAAAACTCTCCTATTGAAATAAATCTCACCCCTCCCTCCCTCATTTCTCCTTTACACCCCCATCCACCCATTCTCTTTACATTTTCTACCCCCCTCATTCCTCCTCTTTGTATCTCTTGAATACTTCTCCACACCCATTCTTGCCCCAACTGCACATATCTCCCCCTCCCCCCTTATATAATCGTCCCCTCATCCCCTCCCCTTGTATACATTTTATACACTGTATACTTCGACGCAGACGCTGTATACGTTTGTATACACTGTGTGCGTGCCTGTCTCCGTCTCCATTGTATGCCATCCATATCTATGTAGCGTTCACTATCTTTTATCGACACTGTAGTCGCCGTACCACTCTTCCTCTCATCGTTATTGCTCATTCTTCTTCTGCAGTAAGAATTGTACGACTATAATCTCTTGTGTCCCGCCCGTGTTCCCCTTCCCACCTGACCCCGCCACACCCCACCCACATGACCCTACCCCCCCATCCATCCACCCACCCAACCACCCATCTTGTAAACCTCCAATCCACACAGTAGAAGGAGGAATTTGTGACGTCAGAAGCAACAACAAAAAAAAATGGAGGGAGGTGTGTGGGGGAGGGTGGGTCGAGAAAAACAGCTAATTATTGATGACGATGATGATGACGACAACGACGAAGAGAAATGTCTGTAGTATAATTACAAAAAAAGGAAAAGTGCACTATTATGACAATGATTATTATTGCCTGTGAGAAATACTGCCCAATAAACAACAATGGAAATATATATATATGGGTGTTTGTGTTTCATTGTACACTCATATCAATGCTTAGTAATTATACTTGGTAGCAAAATGATTATTATAGGCTAGTTCTCCTGGTTCATATGAAGACTTCAAGCACAGAGCCGTAGCAAGGATTCTCTGAAACCAAAAATAGGGTATTACAAGCAGCACCAATGGTATGAAACCATGAAAAGGGACACACTTCCTGTCTCCTAAAATGGGCGTGGCCTTGTCTGAAAGTAGTGAATGTCATGTGGATGGATGAAAAGTTATATTTTCATATTGTATTAATATTTTCTTTGTTTTATTATCTGTGTTGCCAGATCCTGCGCGAGTTTGTTCCAGACGGAAACAGGTTTCAAACTAAGTTAATTTTCTCCTTATTTGTCCGTCGTAAAAATCCCATTTCAGTGTCAGAATGTTCGGGAGATGTGTGGCTTGTGAAGAAAATTGGTCCAGTATTTACAACGGTTGACTGTGGTGCGGAAAAAGCCTGGCTTTTGGTCTCAACCTGTCCTAAACAAAAGTGGCTGCCTGACGAATGCATTGGTCACAGCGGTCAGGATGAAAGGTGGTTCAAGGGGGTTCAATTATAATAGAGATCAATAGTGAAATAAAATTTAGAAATCATTCCTTTTATGGCCCAAAATTGTTTGTTGTTTCAGTAGTTGACTACACAAAAAATGTAGCCTGGGAAAACCCTGACAAACTTCCGGCAAAGTTAAGATTTGCTCTGCAAGTCAGTCTGGACAAGAGCCTATTCAAGCCCATTTCCAATTTTTCCAAATCGATGCACCAATCACAACCGTTGAGGCGGGCTTTACACGATGATGATAGCGCAGCGACGGCAAGCAGCTTTTTGTTCACATTCAACATGACGGCCACCGAAGCGCAGCAACCCGTTGATGCCGCTGTAGCTGCTACGTCACCCGGATCGTTGGTCTGACTGGTTGAAGGACTATCTAATTGCGCCCAGAGGCATTTGAGTGGCGTCCGTTGGTGACGCCCCTTTGGACATGGGCTGTGAATGAAGCTTGCCCAGACCCACAGTACCCCCAAGTACACATGTTCCACCAAAACAAGTTCCTTCCTGGGGTTATTGTGCAGCGGCACCATTATTGCATACAGCGCTTAGTGCCAGACAAGTCGTTTGTGATTGGTTTAAAGAAATGCCAATAAACCAGAGCATGTTTTCCTACCATCCCAGAATGCTGTGTGGACTAGCCAGACCCTCCTCCGCAGCACATTTCTTTAAACCAATCACAATCGTCATGGGCAGCGCTGGACGGAGCCCTGATGCTGCTGCAAAATAGCCTCGGGAAGGAACTTGTTTTGGTGGAACATGTGTACTTTCAAAAGTTGTTTTAGTCGTGCAACAGAAAACTCAGACTGGACAGAATACCTACATCCCCAACACTTAAGACATCAAGTACAGTGTGACATCTAATGGCAATTCCAAAGCAAAGGATAATGAAAGGTGTGTTACATTTTATTTTAATTTCACGTTTTTATTTAGGTTTCTCTAGTTTGGGAACAAGTATAGGTCAAAGGGGTAAGGGCATCAGGGGACAGTGATGTTCTGTGTCAGAGACACATCCATCTTTGCATTTAGGCCTATACTACATTATTTTTGCGTGCTGAATAGGCCGTGTGTGTTTGTCGAGAGACAGGAGATTTTTGGCGCCTGTGTTAGCAGATTAGAGCAGCCACACAGTCCGCGTGTCCAGTAAGTCCTGTCTATTTTCTCTGTGAGGCACACAGGTCTGAGCAAAAATAGATCATCATACCAGCAACATTACATAACTGACACATTTAAATATAGCTTTAATGTCTATAGCATCTGTAGAATATGTCACAGACATTCATCTTTATTTATTTTTTTTACAATTGAGCTCAGACTTCAGACTTTCTCTGTCTAAACTATACATGAATGAAATGAAGAACCCAAAGAAAATGTGACCATGGGTGAAGAGGGGAGAACAGAGAGGTGTATGCAGGAAATCAACATAAGGGACGCATGTAAGCAAAGGGCTGCAGTTAGTGTGTTCTTCAACCAAACATCACACAAACACACACAAAAAGAGAGAGAGAGAGAGAGAGAGAGAGAGAGAGAGAGAGAGAGAGAGAGAGAGAGGAAGTAGAAAAAGAAGGGACTAAATTGTGACCAGTGAATACATTGATGTAAAAATAGGCATACTTCATTATAAAATTATAAAAAAATGTTTTTTTAGATAGGCTACTTTGTATACTACTGGGTAGATTAGTAGTACAGTATGATACTGCATCATATCATTCAAGTATATCATATAGGCTATTTTTTATGTAAACAGTAAGTATCAAATAAATGTAGTGCAGTAAAAACTACCATATGTCCTTCTGACATGTTGTAGAGTAAAAGTATATGGTAGCAAAAATGGAAATACTCAAGTAAATTAAAGTACCTCAAAACTGTACTTAAGTATATACTTAATAAAAGTCTTTTTGAAAACAGGTCCGTCTGTATGTATTTAATTATAGTCTGTGTGTAGTGTATAGCTCTATAGTGTTTGTAGTTGTGTCATTTTCATAGTCATATATCATTTTGGTATGAATTTTGCTCGTCCAGAAATGCAGTAATATTTTGCATGAAATCCATTTATAAGTATAGAAGTAATCCAATAAAAGAAACAAATGTGGACCTCACTAATTTCAAAACCCTAGATACGGCCCTGAACGCGGCATCTTATAGCCTAATGTAATACAGCCATGGTTCCTCTTAAAAAGTGTCCGTGGAGCGTGTCAGAAGCATGGAAGTGGGAGGGTCTCCATAGCCGGAGCTCCCTACAGACAGAAATGGAAAACTCTCACTCTGACACTAACAAAGTGTCCAGAGGTGTTTCCCTGCAATAAAACGTGCGAAAGTAAGCTCCGTTTTTTAATTAGATAAAATGAGGTGCAGATGCATTTATCCCACAGTCCAGTAAAGAAGTCTTTTTTTTTCTTCACTTTTTTACAATTTGCTACAATTTGGGTTAAAAAAAAAACGGAAACAGAGTAAAATGCCTTGTATATGTGCATATACATGGCCAGCCTGATTCTGGTCAGCATATTTAATTTACATTATGTTTGTACTACTATGCCACTTTGATAAAGTAACCTTATTTTATCTCGTCATAAAATAGTCCCTGGTTATAGCTACAGCGCATGCGTCAAAGTTAACGCCTACATTTACACAGCGATAGTTCGGCCTCCCGTCTTTTCCAGTGCCTCATCTTCTCCAATCTCCTGTTCATACTGGCACTGGCCGTCTGACAAAAGCTCGCTTTCACTGGGTGTGTGCGCTCAGTGCCACGCTTGAGAAGAAGAAAGGGGTGCAAACAGACGTTAGGCGTTCTGTATCAACCTTCTCACCGAGAAAACTCTTCGAAAGACACTTCAGGTACATTTTAGTCTTGTTTGATAAACTCTCATCGAGCTCCTGGCCCCCGTTTTCAATTGAATGCATTATCTTGCTCTCTTTTGGCTTTTGTGCTTCGCGCGGGGTGGGGTATGTTGCCGAGCATGAATGGAACACTGTCTTGAATAGCAGGGATGTTACACTTGGCTACAGTGCATGTATGCTAACACACCGTATGCCTACTTTCACAAAAGTATTGTGCAACTTAAGTGTGTTGAATTTCTGGTTTGTATTTGTTGTTTTGGTAGCTGTGGGTGTTTCTTTCCACCCACACTGAAACATGATGTGACGCCAGTGATGGAGAGCTTCATGGTTGCATCGTAACGTTAGCTAGCTATTTCCTTCAAGGAAACTGGTTTGGGCTCAGCCACATTTAAACAAGTCCTCGCGATTGCACGTATATTTGTTGTTGTTACTTTGTATTTATGTTGTTACTTACAGTTTAAGCTAATTAGGTCTTATTAATTACTTGTGAAATTACAAGTGTGTTACGACGTGGAGTTCTGACAGCACCTTATCTAACGTTACGGAACATTCGAGTAAATGTTAAATGTTGGCAAATTCTATGTGACGTTAGCCGTATTAACTGTTAGCTAGCATATTCACAAATACCAGCCTAACGTTATACATTGAAATGAAACATTTCTCGAATATGAAAGGCTATCTGTCAGAAGCAGTATTCCAGATAAGCTAATTACGGCACTGCATTCACTAATAGTCAGATAGTAGAGCTAATTTCTTGTTGGCTAACGTTAAAATTAACTTAAGAGAAAATAAGAGAAAACAAACAACCAAAACAAACAAACATTTTAACTAAGAGCTAAAGTCTTGGGTGTTACGCCTATGAACAGTTTAACCCCTTACGTGCCTCGAATAAACAATAGTCTTAGTTTGCAGACTTTATTTATAACACTAGTCTAGCTAATATGTGGATATTGTATGTACTGTATGTGTCCGTGCACGCGCGTTTCTTCCCGCCGCACTCAGTCCGCGCGCTGAGCCTGCCTGACCACCTGCCTTTTCTCTCCGGCAAGTAAAACCTGTTTGTCAACATTGTCTGCCAGCCGATGTAGAATCACACACCACCATTAGTACTTCTACTAGATTCCACTACATAACTTTTTACTTGTAGCAGACTGATGGACTATATATAATATACAAATGTATCATAAGAGGAAACTCAAAAGAGAGTAACTGTACTAACAGGAAGCTCAGGATGAGTTTATTTTTTATTTTTATTTTTTCAAATGTAAGCCCCAACTAGAGCCCCACCTCTATGTTAACAGGAACATAGGGATGGACCTAGTTTTTCCAAAAAATTAAAAGCGCTTATTGTTCAACTTTTGTCAGGGCTTAGACCTCAGCTGATGTTTTATCCGTATTGCAACATGGACAGTTAAAGGAAACCTCAACTCCTTTAGTTAAAGTTAGAAGTAGGTTAGGATTTAGATTATTTTGGGCATGGTCAGGATAAAGGTAACAGTCTGGCTTTTGGGTTAAAACTGGAATTAAGCTTGTTTAGGGACAGGGCAATGGTTAGGTGTGATTGTAAATCATTTGTGGGTCCTCTATTATAATAATAATACTAATGAATAAGTAAAGTTTATTTATATACCCCTTATCACAGACAATTACAAAGTGCTTCACAGGCCAAACACACACACACACACACACACACACACAGTTGTGTGAAATTGCAGCAATCAATTGCTTAGCTATACAGAGAAAAGGGCAAGAGATGATTGAGGTCGGCAAACACAGCTAACACACACAAACATGACCTCAGAGATTATATGTTAACCTACCGGTACTTTTAATGGGCTCTTTGAGCGGAACTGTATATAGTCATGTCATCATCCACTATGTGCCAGAGGCATCATTCATCTGCAACAGCTGTGCATTACTCTGCCTGTTAACAGTACAGGACGCTCTGAGAGCCCTCGACTCAGGCTTTCCTGTCCAGTTCACATGCACACACACTGTCGAACACTGACAAAAGCTTTAGAGAAATTGAACTTTTGGAACTGACAAGATTTTTTATTTATTTTTTCATCTTGAGTTGTCATCTATTTGGCCAGTAAAATTGAGCAGCACAGCAATGACTTAAAGCTCCTTTTTAGTTGGCAGCCATGTGTCTACATTTTGAATTGGTCACAGGAAGTAAAGGAGCAAAAACATAAGCCAGAGGTAAAACGGTCATGCTTCTGTATACTCAGTAACAGATTGGTGTGGCAACACCCTGTCTGCTGCTGCTGAAGGCTGAATGATAAATATTCCAGAGTTGGGCCAATTTCTGGTTCCACAGGTCCGGTGAACGAGGCTAAACCGGTTTGTTTGTACGCAAACTGTTTTGAACTGGCATTTGTCACTATGACACCTTCTGGCAAATTACAAAGAGGCCTACATCAGCAACTTTTGCCAACGGCGTCACAACGCTAATTCCAACTTGTATTGAAGCAGTGTTGGGCAGTAGCGTTAATAGTTTGTGGGGGGGACGCTGCACAGTGGCTGCCCTGCTGTGTTTCACGCTGGCATGTGCTTGTTGGTTTTTTATGTTTACCTGACTGATTGTGACTGTTTTTATCGCCGCACTTTTCCCACATTGAAGCAGTAATCATGTATCTCGCCCTGTGGTGCATGATCACGTTAGTTAATGAAGGTCCTGTACGGTAACAAGTTTTTTTTCTTTTTTTGAGTGCCCTGGTCTATGTTATGTATAGTGATGTCTATATTAGGGCTGCAACTAACGATTATTTTAATAATCGATTAATCTGTCGATTATTTTTTCGATGAATCGGATAAAAAAACAAAAAAGCATTAATTTACATCAACTCAATACATACTTACATACATACTTGTTGTTTTAGTTAATAGTTGTGTAAAGGTAAGTAACCCAAAGAGCAGATACAGACAACACACACACACACACACACACACACACACACACACACACACACACACACACACACACACACACACACGTTCACTTGAAGTTTATTCATTAAATTATTACCATCATTGTAGTAAGTGCAAGTTAAGTTCATTTGTACACCACATTTAAACACAGCTTAAGATGACCAAGTGCTATAAAAGAACTTTAAAATGAAATTAAAAAGTACAACACACACAAATATATTTGTCAACAATAACTGATATGGGACAAAGCTCAGAATATATACATGACAACAGATTGAAAATGTAACGGGCCAAAAAAGGCGAGTGAATAAAAACGTGTCTTTAGTCCTGCCTGCTTTACTACTGTCATGCTGGTCAAGCTGGATAACGAGTAAACACCACACCAGCACCAGAAGAGCTACTGGAGGGACGTTACGTTCCTCACTTCAAAACGGAACAAAAGTAGGATTCTGTAGTGACTTTACCCTGCTGTTGAACTCCCTTCCTCCTCATCAAGGACTCCACCATGTTTACGTTTTAGGTGCTGAATCGTCACCGTGGTGCGCCCGTGCCATGCCGTGTCGCTTTTGCTTATCATGCAATTAACATGTTTTTGATTTATTTAGTGTGAAATGCTCCCACACCTTGGATGACTTAGGTTGTACTGATTTCTCTGCCTCTGCCGTGTGTTTCAGAACAACGTTAAGGGTCTCTCCGGTCTCTCTCCGTATTTCCTCTACCCCCCCTCTGCTCTTTTTTTTCTTTTCTTTCGCTCCGCACGGCACTCAACTCAATTGCTTTCATCTCCGTGACTGAGTGGCGTGTCGCGTGACACAACGAATCGATAATGAAATTCGTTGCCAACTTTTTTAATAATCGAATTTTATCGATTTCATCGATTCGTTGTTGCAGCCCTAGTCTATATGTCTAAAGAATTATAGTCATTTTTGTCTTGTTTTCTTGTCTTTATGTTGACAAAAATGGCTTGTGGTTTCCGCTGCAACCTAATTTCTCCAGGGGGACAATCAACTAAACTAATCAACTTCTCAATAGCTTCGCTGTTTTCTGACTCAAATAGTGCGGTGGCATCCACACAAGCTACATTTCCCCGCGCATTTCCAAAGCTCAAGTGCAGCGGAGAAAGAGCAGAAAGTTCATCTTTTGTGGTGACAAGACGATATACGGCAAAGAAAACTGAAACCGTGCCTCCAGATTGGAAACATTTCAGATTTCAAGCCAACGACACGATGTACGAGGCTAGATATCTTCTAAAATGTTTAGATATCGTAATATCATCGTATGACACAAGTGTTGTCTTCCGGGTTTTAAAGGCTTCATTACAGAAAAGTGATGTCATTTTCGAAAGACTTACTAGCTGTTTTATTATTTGCCTTACCCCACTTAGTCATAGACCTCAACAGTCCCGCCTACAGCCGACTCCAGAAGTAAAAATCCCATTGATTTTCTCCATAAGGATTTAGAATATCAGTCATAATGTCTAAGCCATCCGAGGTAGACTGACCCTGAGCTACGTGGGTTGTGAAACACAAGGTTTCTGCTCCTGTAGAAGCTAGAAGTCCGTATGAAATCAACCTTGTTTTAAGAAAAACATGTTTTATCCGCAGCCTTGGAGAAAAACTACACATAACGGCAACGTCTCTGATTGGTCCAACTCGCTGTTACCATAGAAACATTTACCGAAACTGCGAACGGCTAGAGCGAGCTTCTACCATTGAAGTCTATGATAGTTTCTGTACACGGTCTTGTACTTCTGCCGTTTTCAAAATGTTTTTTTTTGCGCCGAATCAAATGTGTTATGCTCACTATTCATCTCGTAACACTTCCGGAGTCAGAGCTGTAAAAAAGTGGGCGGTCACTGTTGAGCTCTATTGTAACCACATTATTGGTGATTATTCATCGATGTATTTGGTCATAAATATCGTTATGTTTGATTTTCTCTATCGCCCAGCCCTACAATGAAAGAGGTGAGCTGAAAAGTACACTCTCATTATGGGCTCTCTGTTCAGTCTCATTCCGGAGTGGCTGAGTGAAGTGCGGCACCTAGTGGAAAATTCGATACACCAGGTTGGCTTAATATCAATCGGGTTTGAAAATGTTTACATTGTTCCAAGCCTAAAATATTCCTGTCCAAACACCCTGAAGCCAGAATTAGAAATTTAAGGTGCAAAATCATAGTCCCGTTGCGATGTGACTATTGCAAACGCGCACATTGCAACGTTGATGCTGAAATGATACATCGTGCAGCCCTAATTTGAATGAGTTCTAGGAAGGATTTCTGTGACATGAGAAATACTTTGAATGAGTCAATCAAGGTGTCCTCAATGTGTCCTGGGTGCATTCCCACCTGCACTTAGAGCTGTCCACTTGTGAACTAGGCCACTCAGGACAGATTTTAATACCAGGTGGAAATGGGGTCTTTGTGTCCGCCCTGTGACCTGTCCAGGGTGTACCCCGCCTCTCGCCCAATGTCAGCCGGGATATCCTCCAGCCCCCCGCGACCCAGAATAGGATAAGCTGTTCCAGATAATGATAATGTTGGATGGTTGATACACCGGACCTGTGGAACCAGAAATTGGCCCAACTCTAGAATATTTATCATTCAGCCTTCAGCAGCAGTTGCCACACCAATCTGTTACTGAGTATACAGAAGCATGACCGTTTTACCTCTGGCTTAGTATGTTTTTGCTCCTTTACTTCCTGTGACCAATTCAAAATGTAGACACATGGCTGCCAACTAAAAAGGAGCTTTAAGTCATTGCTATGCTGCTCAATTTTACTGGCCAAATAGATGACAACTCAAGATGGAAAATAAAAAAATCTTGTCAGTTCCAAAAGTTTAATTTCTCTAAAGCTTTTGTCAGTGTTCGACAGTGTGTGTGCGTGTGAACTGGACAGGAAAGCCTGAGTCGAGAGCTCTCAGAGCGTCCTGTACTGTTAACAGGCAGAGTAATGCACAGCTGTTGCAGATGAATGAGTGATGAAATATTTTGTATGGTCTTGCGCTGTACGTTTTGTCAATGCGGCACTTGTTTGAAAAAAGTAGGCTACCTTCTCTTTTTCTTTACTTCGCCCTTAACGGAGTACATTCATAGCTAATGCTGACACCGCAGCAGGCCTCTTAACACCGGGGATATGTCGCCACATGTTTTTAACCGATAATTTTCGTTTGGTCTGTACCTCAGCTCAGCTACATGGTGTCACGGACGATCGCTGAAAACTACTGGACAAAAGTCTGGAGTTGACGGAAATATGCGTGGTCAAAGCCCCGGCTGTGAACAATGAAAAATGTTGGGCATTCATTAGCAGTAACGTAACGCGACTCCTATAAGCACTGTGCATTGTTTCTTAGCAACAGCATTCTTTGACAAAAGATGTCCAATCCGTTACAAGGAATGTTTTACAATCCACCCGCCACTGTGGCTGCTATACAAGGCAAAGTCACCCGCCACTTTGAAAAAGTACCCGCCATTGGCTGGTGGCGGGTACTAATTTCCCACCCTGGTTAACATATAATCTCTGAGGTCATGTTTGTGTGTGTGTTAGCTGTGTTTGCCGACCTCAATCATCTCTTCCCCTTTTCTCTGTATATCTCTGTATTTTCTCTGCAATTTCACACAACTGTGCGTGCGTGCGTGTGTGTGTACCATGAGGTGGCTACAACTTACATTTCATTGTGCAATCTGCGTTGTAAAATGACAAAACGATGAACCTTGTAACCTTGTATAAACTTTAATGAGGTTACTGCAAAGCTTATAGGCCTTTTTTTACAGCAGACATTTTGACTTTTCATACTAGGAAAATACCCTTTGTTACTTATAACTAGGGCTAGGGTTCGTTCAAAAATGTCCGATACCTGGTGCGGCCTCTAGCTCACCCAGTAGAGTGTGTGCCCCATGTAGGCAGAGTCCTTTGCAGCGGCCCAAATTCCAATACGATTCGATACGGCTTCCTAAACGATATTTTTTCCCCAATACCAATTTCATAAAACAAAAATTAAATGACAACATCACACATTATGGCACAAATCTTTTAATTTATGTTTCAGCTCCTACTACGTGAGCGCCGTCTCTGTGCGTAACAGAGTTTTTCCTGCCTGTCTCTACAGGCGGTGACACACCAACCCGATAATCGGCCGTCAGTCTGACGAGGTCAGTGACTCGAGTCAGTTCGGTGTGTTCCGTGCTGTTGTCAGTCCGAGGAGCCGTCGGCCTTCATTTTGGCCGACCTGACGTGTTGCGTCGGAGGGCGGGCAGTCGGACTCCATGACCAATCTGATTGACTGTGGATCGCTAACTCGGGAAATGACGAGCGTGACTAGAGTCTCTCAAAAGCTGACAAATCTTTTAAACTGACCTTTGTCGATCTGAAATGAAGACCGATTCAGCAACTGCATGGCCTATTTCTCGCTTAAAATGTTTTCAGAAACACGTTTCAGTGAACTACCTTTTATAAAATATGAGATCGTATTCTGAACAAGCCGCCATTATGCACGGTTGGAAAATCCGACAGCAGCCAGACCCACGTGACGCATTCGTCCAATCAGCTTTTCATTTTTTGGGCGACAATACAGATTAGCGCCGCCTGCTGTTATGGAGACGTATTACCAGCTCAAGTCGGCGTCACTTTGGTGTGTTCTGAGGCACTTTTTGGACCTCGGGGAGTCCGACTGCCTATTCTGCCAACGGTCGGGTTAGTGTGACAGGAGCTTATGACATGTAACGTTACACAGCCAATCAGCAGCATTATTAGATCTTGGTAGAAGCATGCTGCATGCTTATTGGCTCACTGACTCTGATGAGATTTACTCCTTGGGTATTGGATATTGAATGACAAGGCATTTTTCGATACTCGATACTTTAAAGGCAATTCGGTCGGTGCCTAAAAAGTATTGAATTCCGTACCCAGCCCTACCAATAACTCAATGGCTCTATTACATTTTGTTCAAGTATATCAGTAAGCCATGACGGTGTGACATTGAGTCAGCATGCACAATACCAGGACCCTGAAATGGATGCGTTTCCTACTGTGACATGTTTCTGTGAAAAAGGCCTATTCCTAGCTTGCCATCAAGAGCACCTATGAAAGCCTTTGCTCTTCAAGCACAGCTTTTGAGACTTTTGGATGTCCGGGTGTTGTGAAAATAACTGGTGAAGCTAGGAATGGCTTGAATCACTTTTGAATCTCTTCAAGAGGGAAACAAAGATACATACATGTTTAGTTTAAATTGATTTAGGGATTTCTCCCTCTCCCACTGTACTGAAACAGAGTTGACCTCTGCTGTCCTGTTGACGGCGTAACTTGTTAACCGATGAAATGGTGCCAGTTTGATTCCACAGCTAGTAGCTCATAAGTATTAAGTTATTCATAATGTCAGACTGACGCCGATGGTTGCTCAACAACTGACTGTCCAGGCAAATACTCTATATATTACATTGACTGCATTTAGCACTGCGTTTCCTGAGCTGAACAGTATTTTTCTATTCCCACAGTAAATCAACCCACAAAGAGGAATGCAAGTGTGATCCTTTACCTCCACACAGTACATTCACTCTCCTAATGGAAGAATCAGATTCCCTCGCACGATGAAAGTGCAGGAGTTTGTCATGGCAACCTTGATGAACCAACTGCCAATCAGAATTATAAGGACATATTCATACTGAATGTAGGACACCTGATATTTCCTAGATACATGATACATGTTTGATCTTTTAGGAACTAAGCAGGTTTAAAATGACGGAGCTTTGCTTTTCAATATTTGGTTGAAGTTGCTTGTCTTCTAATTAAACCTGCTGTATAACACAACGTAGCATGAGCAGCTTTCAGTCTGTATCCATGGTGCTGCAGCATGATTCAGCGAGACAACAACATTCCACTGACACATTAAATTACTCTCGTATTGTCACACAGAGCATTTATACAACAGAGACAGCAACAACACTGAGCTGCTGGCTTATGAATCTAGCTCTCACAGACCGGTTATGTCATAAAACTAATTATAAAAAGGTTATTAAATGCTGTTTATAATCTGTCAAAACGTATGCAGCAGTCCCAGTGGAAAAAACAATATTTTCATGCTGTAAGGTTTAAGTAAAGTTATGTAAAACAAAAAAAATAGACTGGTTGTTTGTCGAAAGTCATTATAAAATGGGTAGCTCAAATCAAGCAATCTGATTGGTTCATAGCTGTGATATAATAACCATGTACAGCCATTTGCAGCTTTGATTCAAATTTCTTTGCACAAGAAGTATCACTCAGCATCTGTGAAAAAAAAGACAACGGTAGACTAACAAACTGATAGCTGGTAGCTTCATCTGCACACACATTGCCATCACACAGTTCTGGTTAAAAATTGGCAAAGTATCCCTTTAAGTGTACGCTGTATTTAAAATATTTCCACTGCTCTACCTTGCCGTCAGACGGCCTTTTCTGCTGGGGAACTGAAGCCGTTGTATACGCTCTTTTCAAAGCCACCAGACTCTGTTGACAACAACAGCAATTTAACCTATCAGAAAACAGAATTGCTGGTCTACTGCTGTCTCGATCGCTTAATTAGGCCTAGTTACTGTGGGCCTTCCTTTAGTGTTAAGCCAAAGATATGGTCTGTGCTAGCTGTTGGCGTAGGCTAACGTCAACTGCGCTGCGTTCCATAGCAACAGCCTCTGTATGTGCGGGCAGCCAACCCAGAAGGGCCTATTTTATTGTGAACATGTGACTGTAACTTTTATATTGCTATACTTGGTGGCCATCATAAAAGCAATAGGTCACGACAGGCCGTCACATGTCGTCATTATATCACAGCTTAGAGGCGTTGTTTGGCCCAACGCAGATGAATTGAATGTAGACATTGCTGTCTAACTCTAATAAACAATTTCATAATTGCTTAATACAAGGAGTGATATTGGTGTTTACAATTTTTGTTCACTTGTGTTTCCATAGCGATGGCTGAGGCCCACCAGGCAGTGGCGTTCCAGTTTACCATAACGCCAGAGGGGATTGACCTGCAGTTGTCCTATCAGGCCCTGAACCAGATCTACCTGTCCGGAGTACGATCCTGGAAGAAACGAGTCAGCCGCCTGAGGGTGAGGATGATGGGAAATCGCTGTCTGTGTTTGTGTGTGTGCGGTTCTTGTCCTTGCATTTAATATTTATGCTGTCGTCAGAAATGTCTGTATCTTTTCTTTAATTTGACCACTTTTTAGTGTAGACGTTAGTAAGATTTGATGTTTGATAATTAGGTTTAAACTGAGCCAGTAAGTACAGTAACCCTCTGTGGTTGGGGTTTGTTCCGTCCTCCGCCACGCGCCATTCCACACCGGGAGCGTCTCACAAGCGGAGTGTCTTGCCTGCCCGACTCGCATATTCTATTGTCTCTTCAAGTACTTGAAAGAACAATGACGGGTTTATTAAGCTAGTAATCTACCTTCCACTCCAAGCACTCCTGTCATTAAACGCCATGCATTCTCTTTTCTGGCATTGTCCTCATAACAAGGATCTCTGATGTCTATTATGTTTTTCTACCTCCTCCTTGTCGTCCGTGGTGTTGTAGAGGAGATGTTTACGATATTGGGGGGGGGGGGGGGGCTTTTGGCTCTCGCTGTTTCACTTCCTGCCCAGCTGTCCAAGCGCCCCGCTGCTCACATGAAAATAGACCTGGCGCGTATCTTTAAAGCAGCCATATTATGCTCATTTTCAGGTTCATAATTGTATTTTAAAGCAGCCATATTATGCTCATTTTCAGGTTCATAATTGTATTTTAAGGTTGTACCAGAATAGGTTTACATGGTTTAATTTTCAAAAAACACCATATTTTTGTTGTACTGCACCGCTCTCTCTCACTGCTGCAGATCCTCTTTTCAGCTGGTCTCTGTTTTAGCTACAGAGTGAGACCTCTTTTCTTGTTCTTCTTCTGTACTATCTTTGATTGCACTGCACATGCCCAGTAGCTCAGATGTAGATCATGTCAGCTAGCTAGCTCCATAGACAGTAAAAGAAAGGCTGACTTCGGTCAGTTACAAGGCAGGATTAGCTGGGAGACTTCTAAATGAGGGCGCACATGTAAGTAGTTCTTTTGTAGATTATGGTGAACTTGTGTGTGTTGTAGCAGTGCTTTGCTACTGAGAACGAAGTAACTTGCTAGCGTTAGCATGCTAGCGTTAGCATTAGCGTTAGCATGCTAACGCTACGAGCTAATGGTTGCGGTTAGCCTGCTCGTTTCGGCTTGTGACGTCACAAGCCGTGCCGATTTTGAACAGCTCACCCAGAGACTGAAGGCAGGACACATTCAGAAACCGTATCTCACTCTAAACAGCATGGATGGATTTTTTTCAAAGTTTGTATGTGTGTGGAAGCACCAGAGACACAACATAACACCCCAAATCCCAGAAAAAGTGATTTTTTCATAATATGGGCACTTTAAGGTTGTACCAGAATAGGTTTACATGGTTTAATTTTCAAAAAACACCATATTTTTGTTGTACTGCACCGCTCTCTCTCACTGCTGCAGATCCTCTTTTCAGCTGGTCTCTGTTTTAGCTACAGAGTGAGACCTCTTTTCTTCTTCTTCTTCTGTACTATCTTTGATTGCACTTGCACATGTGCATTAGCTCAGATGTAGATCATGTCAGCTAGCTAGCTCCATAGACAGTAAAAGAGAGGCTGTTTCTACAACTTTGGTCAGTTACAAGGCAGGATTAGCTGGGAGACTTCTAAATGAGGGCGCACATGTAAGTAGTTCTTTTGTAGATTATGGTGAACTTGTGTGTATTGTAGCAGTGCTTTGCTATTGAGAACGAGGTAGCATGCTAGCGTTAGCATGCTAGCGTTAGCATGCTAATGCTACGAGCTAATGGTTGCGGTTAGCCTGCTCGTTTCGGCTTGTGACGTCACAAGCCGTGCTGATTTTGACCAGCTCACCCAGAGACTGAAGGCAGGACACATTCAGAAACTGTATCTCACTCTAAACAGCATGGATGGATTTTTTTCAAAGTTTGTATGTGTGTGGAAGCACCAGAGACACAACATAACACCCCAAATCCCAGAAAAAGTGATTTTTTCATAATATGGGCACTTTAACGGAGCGGAGAGCCGCTTAATGCACGTTTCTGGGACGCGGCTGGTGGAAGCATTGACTTTAAAAGTCATGATTGCTTGCGATGGCCGCGGCGCCTCCGGAATGTAGCGCAGACGCGCTTGGTGGAAATAGGGGGTAGGGCATAAACATTTTTGTTGGTTTCCGACCGACCCTGTCAATATATGTGTGACCCAAATTTATTTTATGACCTTGGGGAAGAAATGATACAAATTAAATAAATACACAAATCAAAAGTTTGAGGCAAACTATAATTAGTCATCAGTCGTGCATCAATACCTGTAGCAGTGTTTAACACTGACAACACACAGCTCAGTTCAGCGCTTACTTGCAGCTCTGCTACAGTAGCAGATAACCTTTAACGTTACCTGCCGGTCACATTGTCTCTAAACCGCTCACAGTGAAGTTCTGCACGGATCAACAGATGTCAGAGTCCGGCGGCTGATTAATGCGCTCACAGATGCAATCTTTGCAGATGTTACCGCTCGGTGTTTGGCTAGCTAATAAGCCGTTAGCCTGTTAGCTTGGGCTTTGTCCTCCGCTCAGTTTAACCGCTAACCCCCCGGTACCGGACAGAGAGGCGTGTTTACCAGGCTTGTGCACAATTCAGAATTGAATTGAGAATGACTGAATGAATTTGAATTGATGTCAAAAACAGGATCTAGAATTACAATTTGAATTAAAGGAAGCAGAATTGCAATTCAATAAAAATTAAAAGAAATTCATATACATAATTTAAGTGAAGTGTTTAACAATGAAGCTTTACAGTGTATGTCAGATATGATTGCATTACATATTCTATAAATGCTATTAGTTTGAACTACTTGTACAGATTACTTTAACAGGAAATGTTTTCCCCCAGCAGTGAATGTTAAAAGCTCTAGTCACAGAACAAATAATTAAGTTTGATTTATTGTAACTGTCATTTTGTGGAACATGATGGAACATGACTCCATTTCCCAGAATGCTTTACTTTAACCAAGTATTTAAAATGGTTGCCAAACAATGTGAGGTGGACATTTGTTTGAAAGCTTCTTTTCTACACAATTTGATGGTCAACACTGGACTTTTTAAGTTTCAGAAGCCCCTTACAACTTCAGATTACAAACGTTTATAGACACCTGTAATAACAGTGACATGGAAATTAATAGCAGGCCTAAAAGGTCATCTGTACTAGTTCATTTTGAAGAACCAATTCCAACACGAACACCTGGAAACCACAAAGCCATTGCAAGCACTGCAGTGCTCCAGTCTGTGGCTCCATCAAGGCTACTTCAAATTTCAAAAGGCATCTACAAGTAAGTTAACAGACAGTCTTTTATTTTGAAAACCATCTCTTGATGGTATTATGCTACTGATATTTGATATCCTCAGTGTTGGGGTCACTACTCAAGAACGTGTAATACACATTATTCACTTTAAATAAAAAAACATAATGCATTACCTTACTTGTTATTCTCTATGGATAGTTACTCATTACATTACTGTAGCGCAACACAGCAAGAGCCTGGCATATAGCTCATAAAGGGCTTAAACACACCTTCAACTCACAACACAACAGTAACAGTAACATGAATGTGTTACATTACTCAGTTACAGCCAAATGTGATTATATGGCACTACTTCGTAAGGAGTTACCCCCAACACTGGATATCATGTGTGTTTAAAAGCATGCAAGCATACTTTTTACTTATTACTTATTGTAAATCAAGAAAACAATTCTTGTCAATTGTGGAATTAATAGAAATATTTGTTCTCTTAAAGAGTGATCTATATTTTGGAACAAAATGTATGCAGGGTTGAGGAGTGACTAGTTACGTGTAATGAAATTCTGTTATTAAATTACAAAATGAATGTAATTGTATTTAGTTGTATTACTGAGGTAAAATGTGTAATTCAATGAGTTACTAATCAAATTAAAAGGAAATTGCTTTGCATTGATAAAGTAATCCAAACCACAGTTATAATGGGTAACAGTAAGCAATTACGTTTCCAAAGTAACCTTCCTAACACTGTGTGTGTGTGTGTGTGTGTGTGTGTAAGGTGGTAGAGTACATGTAGTACAGGTAGGCTCTGTTATGAAAAAATAAAAAAATGAGTATCCATCGCTAATGTAAAGGAAAATAAAATACAAAATGTCCTACCTATCCCTTGCTGCTACTGGGAAAAAAATAAAATAAATTCCCTACCGACCCATGACCTCAACTGGAACCAAACTTTTTTTTTTTTTTTTAAATTTATATGCTTATATGCGAGTGGTTATACTGAGTCATGGTCATGATTAGGTGAAAGGACAAATTAAACTTAAAACAGCTGTCTGTGATATTTGTTTGGTAACCTGACACACAGAAACATATTGCTACTTCTATCTCAGACACAATGGTATTTGTTAACAGAAGATTAAGCTATTAGAAATGTAATTATTTCAATATGCATATTTGGTACTGTACGACTAGGGCTGCTTTGGTATATGAAATCAGTTATTAAACCCAATTACTTGTTGAAATTTATTGAACTTAAAGAAACGGTTACAACGGAATTTGCTCTCCCCTTCTTGCTCACCAAACGCTGCTTCTCTCCCCCCATCATCTTCACCCGCGCTGATTGTTAAATGCCACCAGATACCACAAACAGGACCTCGCTGACTATTGGCTGAGTGAGTTTAGCCTTCAGGAGGGTTGAAAGTGCGTATCATTCTAAACACAATGTGTAAAATAGCAGTCTTTCTCGAATACTATGTTTTTGTGATCGTTCGGAGCCGAAATCACAATGAAAATTTGATTCATTGCACAACCCTTTACCCTTACTTTTATTTACATAGCACATACAACAACTTGCTATCCTTACACCCCTGGAGAAGGTGTGTAGGGGTGTTATTTGTTTGCAAAAGGGAGCTACACGTAGAAAGCCTTATTACAGGGAGGGAGTACATTCCCATCTGTATAGTTTGGCAATAAAGAGCCTTTCCTAACATGTACTGACATGCAATTTTGCCCCTGCTGGGATGACATAGACATGGAGTATGTGTGTTGCGCTCAAAAACAAGTCTCTCTCTTTACTTATCCTGCCAGTCCATGCAAGTGAATGTTGTGAGGCCAGATATTGTTCATACCCACACAGAAAACTTTCCAGTCAAGATTTGAAAGGTTATAAAGATACCACTGAGCCATGTTTACCTTTCAGGGAATGTACGGTATTTGAGGAGATGGCATAGCTGGTAAAACATTTTGGTTTTGAAGAATTGAGTCAATAATACACACAATGTCGGATCAAGTGGATAAAGAACATGTATGTCACGTTGTCATATGTTTTGGACAAAACGTTAAATCCACGTGAGGGGAAATGCAAAGGGAGCATCAGTTTTTCAAATGTTCACTCTGAACTAGAAGAAAAACCTCACCATTGTTTCTAAAAGGAACCTCTGTTCTCAGCTGTTTTGCTCATTGTAAAAGAGTAGGAATGTTTCACTGATCCCAATGCCTCCTTTTGTTTCTTCTTTTGCCAACAGAACAGGGTGATCAAGGGAGTGTACCCTGCCAGCCCTTCCTCATGGCTCTTTGTCGTCATAGCGATCCTGGCCACCATGTACATGCGCTCGGATCCCAGCATGGGGCTCATCACCAAGATACAGCAACACCTGCCACTAAGGTACACAGAAACACAGGAACCTCTATATGTACCTTCTTTAGATGGAGGATAGGAAGTTGGTGATCCATGCGTTTTAATGTCACTCTTCTGTGGCACACATTGCGGGCGAGACACCGTTTTACAATCACCTGGGAGTGGGAATGTCTACAGCAGCATCTTAACGTAATAACCTTGCGGCAACTTCATAACTCCAGTTTAGAGGTGATTTTAATTTTAGTCTACATATTCTGTTCTGTTACGTACGTCTGTATGAGTGTTGTCTTTTCCTGTTGCACTGCAAGTGGCTGGCCAGTTTTTTCATTTTCTTTAAGTATGTAAGTACACAAGGAACGATGACAAGGATGACTAGTGTTCTGTCTATAGAAATTACGACTTTAAGATTCTCATATTCCCATATATAATTTCAAACATTAATAACTGACTGATTGTTTTGATATTTTGTGAAGCTCTCAAAGTTACATTATTTTTTGCAATTACGATTGCCATCTGCTTCTCTGGCATTCATATGCCATGATGCTGTGATGGATGCAGATAGGGTGAGTGGGAAACGCATAATTGTTCACTCTTTCTATTGTATCATACTTATATCATCACACTGTTATTATCTAATAGATGTGGATATATTGCTAAACATTAACCAGAAATTGCAGTTTGTCTACCAGAGAGCGCTGGCGAGTTTATTTTTCCAGTGTAAAATGTCCCACTTCTCTTGGTCACAAACGAAAAAACAAATCTGCACATATTTGAAAAAATATATATCAGCAGATATATATATATTTTTTTTTTTCTGATTATTTATTTTATTTTTTTTTAACTCCCAAATATCTATCGATATCTGCCTCAAAAATCCAGTATTGTTTGAGTTATACTTGAAAGTGCTGGCAGCTAAAAGCGAAAGCTTCACAAGTCCAGTCTGTCAAATACTAGTAACATGCAAGTGGAACAAGGAATGACTAATCTAAACAGACATTACCTCTGAGCACATAAAACTGAGTCATTCTTTAGTAGTGTGGGTGTGGTACCTGCACTTGAACTCTCCCCTACTTTCCTACCAGTCTATTTACTCACTGTAGCCTTAAATACTTACAACACCGCTGACTCAATCTCTACCTCGCACACACGCCGGCTACATTCCACCTTGATGATAATCATTCTCAAACGTGAAGTACAAGCAACACCGTATGGGACTAGATGAAAGAAAAATGGACAGGATGGAGGTGAGGAAGACTGTAAACTGGCATTTTATCTGTGTCACGTTGCTGTTTAAGGACACACTCAGCTTTAGATTTTTGGAGTGTTATTTATTTATTATCCGCTCTAGCTTTTCCAATGCTTGAGACACAGATATGGTAATAATCACTGCTTCTTTCTTCTTTTGTTAAATTGAAAAACCTTTTCTTGAGTGACGACCCCTAAACCCCCCTTCAAATACGGGAACCTAAATCTTTTCTAAAGCTAGGGGAAACACTGACATCCATCTATGACGTAAGAACAACATTCATTCAACAGCCAACATTCATCATAAAACAAGGGCAGGTAGTTGTGGTAATAAATGCAGTATATTGCACAGATCAGTAAAATGAATTGTAAAAACACTAATAATAATGTGAAAAATAGGGGAACGGAGTCATTATGTGTCTGGATGGCCTTTGGAAAGAAACTGTTGATTAGTCTGGTGGATGTTGTTCTGATAGACCTGTAGCGTCTCCCCAAGGGCATGGTGGCCAGGGTGAGAACTAACTTGACAACTAGACATGCGACGTTCCATATCTAAATTAATATTAGCATGTTGGTGGCTTCTGTTCATGGATATATACCATTGCCACTATAAAAGGAAAATCTAATGCCTAACATAGGGCTACGCAATATGGAGAAAATCAGATATCGGGATATTATTGACCAAATATGTCGATATAGTGACAATATTGTCGGGTTGACTATTGGTGCTTTGACAAAATACTTTTTACAATTAGATTTTAGATGAATAATCATCAATAATGTGGATGTAATGACTAAGTGGGTAAAGGCAAATGATGGAACAGCTAGAACAGTCTGGTAAGTTCCTAAAATGACATCACTTTACTGTAATGCAGCCTGTAAAATGAGGAAAAGACCACACCATATATCGATATTACAAAATCCAAAAGCTAAGACGATATATTATGTAGTCTCATGTCACGATATCGATATATTGCCCAGACCTAACCTAATACATTCTACATGCACTTATCTGAATATTTTTTTTGCGTCTCATTATGTTCTGCCGTTCAAACCACATTATACATTATACTCAGGTTTCTACATTTGTCTTTTCTTATTCCTGCTTTGTGTGATTATGAAAGGGGAAAAAAAACCACATCTCTTCCTCATTGGTCCAGCAGATGTTGCTGTTGCACTTTCATAGTGTTTACTTGTGTTTCCTCACATCCTGTGTTCTGAATACCAGCTGTTACCTTCACTTCAAAACCTCTGCTTTAAGTTTTTTTTCCCCCCTCCCACTGCGATAGCACTAATTAACAAGAAAAAAAGGGTCATTCTTACTTACTTAATTCTTACTTCTTACTAAATCATTAAATATACAGTATAAGTTGCATTCATTACCATAACCGATTGCTGTCCCTGCACCAGTTTTGGTCTTATTACCACGTGCATTGTGAATTATCTGCCGTCTGCTGGCTGTAAAGGTGCATAAATTTAGACAGATTACAGTAGTATCTGTTAAGCTAATGAATTGTGTAACATACTACTGTTTTCATTCTTAGTGTTTTTGTACTTCACATGAGCTTACCATACCACAATTGGACCTCTTGTGCCTGACAATTAGTTTAACTCTAGCTACCTTCAGTCAGAAAACAGTTAGTTTTTCGATTGTGTTTTGTGTTTTGTTTGGTTATGTTGCTCCTGATTTAATCTCCAGGTCAAATAAAAAAAAAAATGCCTCAGGATGTGTTAAAAATGTTTACACTGACAGACATGCTGTTGTATTTACATAGCCAGTAACTGTTCTATCTCCCCCCTTCTGTCCAGTCTTAGTGCCGAGGGGCAGACCATGCTGTCTGTGCTGGTCTTTAGCACTCTGCTGTGGCTCTCCCTCATCCTCGCGCTCAGGTTCTGCCTCAAACTGCTTCTCTCCTACCACCAATGGATGTTTGAGCAGCACGGCCGAGTTTCCAACACCACAAAAGTCTGGGTGGTAAGCCATGCTTCTACTTGTTATCACAGCGCCACCCTGTGGCTGCTCTGCAGATGTTTTTGGTTCGTGGACACAAAATTGTGTTTTGTGTAGCGCTTATTGTAACCGCATGGTATCTAACGTCTTGCTTTTAATTCCAGTACAGTATGTTGAAATTGTGGCTCCTTCTATACAAGTGTTTCTAAAAATGTCACAAACCTCTGTTTTTCTCTGTTTCTCTCAGACTCTGCTGAGGTTATTATCAAGCAGGAAGCCTCTGCTGTACAGCTATCAAACCTCTCTGCCTATCTTGCCCGTTCCTGCCATCAAAGAAACACTGAGTAGGGTGAGCGGACACACCTGTACACATGCTAAAACATATTCATCCTCTACACATGCTAAAACATATTCATGGGCACACACTTGTATACAGTATCTGCGTATATAGTGTATAATATTTAATGGTCTAAATCAGGGGTCTTCAACATGGACCCCCTACTACATATATTGTATAAAATTAAGTTGCAGTTATTAAACTGGGCCTACGATAACATGTGGGCAGCCTAACATACATGTTAGCTATACATGTGGCACAGTAAATTCTTGGTATGAACTGGATCTGTGGATGGCTACCTTAAGCCACTCTGACCAAGTAGTTACAGGAATGTAGTTATAGGAAAAGTCCACTTCTAAACAGATCTACTAACTACTCTCCCCCAAAACCGTTTTTTCCGATTGCATTCACACTGGCCAAGTGGCCATAGGGACTATAGGAGGGGTTAGGGAGTGACGCAAGCACGGCAACAGTCTTTATAGCATTAAAATCAGAAAACAAATTAAGAAAATAAAGAATGAACTAAATACTAAATCTAATGTATATAGCATATTTGTTATAATTTAAACAAGTCTCCTGAAGAGAAATGGGTATCTCTCTCTCCCCCGCATCTGGGGTGTGTGTGTGTGGGTGGGGGTGGGTGTGGGTGTGTGGTGGAGTTTAACTCCGAAAAGACAGTTAACCACAGGTTCCCATTAATCTTATGATGGACATGTGTTGTGATATTTAAACAATCGAACCGGTGAAATAAAAGCCTCTTATTTACGAGAGCGGTCTGAGCGATCTCCAGCTCACAGCGGGGTGTCTGAGCATATCTGGCCAAGCGACGAGCTAGTGGCCGGAGCAGGCGCCTGCTGGCTGTCGCCTCACTTCATGGAGCTTCTCAACTCAAATTGTCAATTCGGCATCAATTTGCGCAAGACTGCCTATATTAGAAATCTAAACAGTTAATTTCTCGCCTAACTGCTCGCTGTTGTCAGAAGTGAATTTAGTGATGAATAAGATGGCGAAATTTTTTTAAATTGTCCCGTTGTTCTGTCTGTCTGTACCGGAAACCCGACCCTCGTTGACCTAGGTTATGAAAAAAGCGGAAAGTGGCTTTAGTGACTAACTTTCCTATAGGCCAGTAAGTCTATTATCAATGTTTTTTTTTTCACAAATAGGCTGATTTACATTTGCTAACGTGTTGGATATACAGTATGTTTTAATTTTTGAAAAAACTTTAAAAAGTTGCAAAGAAACTCCCTTCATTAATTTTCTAGTACCGAAACATTGCCTACTAATACATTTATTTTTTGCAAGTTAATTCAATTCAATTGTATTTATAGTATCAAATCATAACAAGAGTTATCTCGAGACACTTTACAGATAGAGTAGGTCCAGACCACACTCTATAATTTACAAAGACCCAACAATTCCAGTAATTCCCATAAGAGCAATCATTAAGTGCGACAGTGGCGAGGAAAAACTCCCTTTTAGGGAGAAACCTCGGACAGACCCAGGCTCTTGGTGGGGGGTTGTCTGCCGGTGCCGGTTGGGGGTGTGATGAACAGTGGCAAATTATAGTCACAATAAATACGCAGTACAAGCATTTGACCACATATGAAAAGAGAGAGGAGAGAGGAGCTCAGTGTGTCAAAGGCAGTCCCCCGGCAGTCTAAAACTATAACAGCATAACTAAGAGTTGCAGAGATAGACCTTTTCAATGGAATTCCATTGCTAGGCAACAACCTGGCCCCTTGTTAACTTCCTGTCAGTTGATGCCATTCACATATACTGCAACAGGAAATCAACTTGGGTCCATTTAGAATGTTTATGTTTACATCTGTGAAAAGGTCTATAGGGAGGGGGCGCGCCGTTGACTGTGGCTACACACCCTTCTCAGCTGGTCTAGGCGGACGCTGCAACTCCTCACTCCCTAAATGTAAGCTTTCTTTGAAGAGATTCAGAGATAGGGACTTAGACAGTGTGCAGGAGTTTCTTTGCAACTTTTGACTTGCTTATGCCCCTCCGACGCACCTGTCTCATGTTATAGATGTGCAAAGTATTTGTCTGTAATGAACAACTTATAATAATTTGGTGGCCCCCCTGAAGTAACTCTTAGGGGCCCCGGGGCCCCTGTCGAAGATCTCTGGTCTAAATGAAGAAATGAAATAGCAGCAGATCAGAAATTGATAATGATTTCAGTACCAGCTTTGGACTCATTCTGTCTCTCTCTCAGTACCTGGAGTCGGTGCGCCCTCTGTTGACTGATCCAGGGTATAAGCGGATGACTGAACTGGCCAATCAGTTTGAGTCTAACCTGGGGAACCGCCTGCAACGCTACCTGAAACTCAAAGCTCTGTGGGCCACCAACTATGTAAGTGTACTCAGTCACACACTCGAGCTGAAACCATTAGTCGAATGATCAATTAGTGGATCGACATGAAATGGTTGGGCAGCTATTTTAACAGTGGAAGGTTTGAATACATTCTTTTGTCAGTATGCCACTAATTCTCCAACATAAATTCCAGCGTCTAGTTTTCTCAGTCTGTTATTGTAGCAAACTGAATATCTTTGAATCTGGACTGTGAAGTCACCTTCGCGAACATGCAAATGCCATTCTCACTTTTTCCTGACATTTCATAGACCAAGCGATTTTAATCATGAAAATAAAATGGCACAATTATTGATAATGAAAGTAATCTACTATTATTCTGACATTTTGCTTTTGTCTACAGTTGTCCACATTCTGCCTAATACCCAGCCCCTTAACTTTCTCCATAATCAGTGATTTGATATTTGATACTTTAAACACTGTACAAAGTACTAGTTCTCAGTGTACAGGAAGGGAATTGTTTTGTTTTTCTTGATGTCCTGTTGTGGTTCTAGGTGAGCGACTGGTGGGAGGAATACATCTACTTGAGGAGCCGAGGTCCCATTATGGTCAACAGTAACTACTATGGCATGGTAACCAGCTGCCTTTTCACAGTCTTAAAGCTTAGTTGAGTTAAAATGGATGAAAGCATCTTTTGTTTTCATTACTTTTGTTCTTGCTGTTCTTTCTTTGTCATCTTTCCTTATTACTGTCCTTCAGTTTCTCACTAAAACCACCTGTACTTCCTTATTGTGGTAAAAAATGTACCAATAAATGTAGACAATAGATTAGCCTACACTTATAGAACAACAATAAGGAAGTACAGTGCTGTTAGATTGCTGCTACAGTGCCCAGTTTATACAGGTTCGTGCATCCCTTTTTTGTGCAACAAACAGGAGAGCAAATTGTTTTTATTTTGTTACCACAGTGAGAAAAGTAGTGTTGTTGAAACTCCCACATAAATCTATTATTATTACAGAAACGTGCGATGGCTAATGAAAAAGCGCTGCTTACAGCCTTTGTCTGTGTGCCTAAGGGCGCACTTTTCTCCGCCATATGTGTTTGGATTTTCGGGTGCATTTTGTGAACCTTAAGATATAAGGTTATCTACCGGCGATCCCCATGGACTTCCGTGCCGGCAGCACACAGAGCTTTACAGAGCTGGGATAAGAGCAGACTGCCGGGTAGGTGTTAGATCTGTGCAGAGCACTACCCCAAGTCATCAACAACAACTTGATAATAACATCCAAAAACAGAGTCAGACCAAAGATTCACTCTCAGTGGTTTCTGTGACCTGAAAAATACTTAACCTTGAAAATACTAATGTTTAAAAATACAAAAGCGGCCAAAATACACAGAGCTAACTATAGATGCGTAGCCTCCCCTAGTCATGCCACTATAGTTTGGGTCACACGAGTCCCAAACAACCCTACGCAGCCACCACTGGAATCTGGTCAAGTTATGATGGAAGCTTTGAACTATTTGTAGCTTACTGTAGCTCCCCTAACAATCCTCCCTCATTTCTTCTTGTTTATGATTAGATACTTTTATAACAATCCTCCCTCATTTCTTCTTGTTTATGATTAGATACTTTTATAACAGTCCTTCATTTCTTCTTGTTTATGATTAGATTAGATACTTTTATAACAATCCTCCCTTATTTCTTCTTGTTTATGATTAGATTAGATACTTTTATAACAATCCTCCCTCATTTCTTCTTGTTTATGATTAGATACTTTTATAACAATCCTCCCTCATTTCTTCTTGTTTATGATTAGATACTTTTATAACAATCCTTCATTTCTTCTTGTTTATGATTAGATTAGATACTTTTATAACAATCCTCCCTTATTTCTTCTTGTTTATGATTAGATTAGATACTTTTATAACAATCCTCCCTCATTTCTTCTTGTTTATGATTAGATACTTTTATAACAATCCTCCCTCATTTCTTCTTGTTTATGATTAGATACTTTTATAACAATCCTTCATTTCTTCTTGTTTATGATTAGATACTTTTATAACAATCCTTCATTTCTTCTTGTTTATGATTAGATTAGATACTTTTATAACAATCCTCCCTCATTTCTTCTTGTTTATGATTAGATTAGATACTTTTATAACAATCCTTCCTTATTTCTTCTTGTTTATGATTAGATAATTTTATAACAATCCTCCCTTATTTCCTTGCTCCCTCGCCAACAGTGTTTCGATTCGGGTTCAGATCGGATTCTGGGTTTGATTCCCACTGCGATACATCAACCAATGTGTCCCTGAGCAAGACACTTAACCCCTAGTTGCTCCAGAGGTGTGTTACCTCTGATATATATAGCAATTGGAAGTCTCTTTGGATTAAAGCGTCAGCTAAATGACATGTAATGTTGTAATAATCTTTATAGCATGACACAGCACTTTTCCCCAGACAGGAAAATTATTATATATTGTCTGTCTTTTCTTCCTCTCTTTCTCGTTTTCTCTTTTCTTCTCTCTTTCACTTTTCTTTCTCTCTTTCTCTTTTCATTTAATTTTCCAAGTTTTTCAGCAGTGCAGTGCAATCCATTTGAGATTTTTCAAACAATTTTTTTCTTCATATTTCTGCATTTTCATCTACGTATGTTTCTCACACCATTTGTAAGTGTTCCATACTTATTCATAATTTCAGTTGGAAAATAACTTCAGACCCCACAATGTTCTACATCGTTTGGCATCGTCGAACTTTTCAAGCCAACAATTCAGTTTAGCGTCAGCTTTTCAAAAAAAAAAAAAAAAAACTTTAAATATTCCACATCTTTTATACATTAGTGGTGTTATGCAACTTTTTAAGGAATTTCATGTCCATTCATACTTTTCCAACTATTCTCACTACTTCAACTATTAATCCAGTTTAGCTTTAGCATTTTAGCTATTCAGCGCACACACACACACACACACACACACACACACACACACACACACACACACACACACACACACACACACACACACACACACACACACACACTAACTCGGTGACACAGACAGACAGACAGACAGACAGACAGATTTTGAGACGATGGTTCCGCAGTGATTACATTCTGATTTCTCCTCCTCTGCATATTTATTGCAGCAGCTGGACAAGTAGGTTACTCTAATATTGATTTTCGACTATTTTAAGACAAGGTCTTCATGACTCATTGACACATTTCTTACAACTTCACCTATTTCTTACACAATTTAACCAGCAATCCAGTTTAGCTTTAGCATAAGCGTTTCAAAAAAACTTTAATTATTTCACATCTTTTGTACATTAGTGGTACTATGATATGAAATTCGATTCAATTTAATTAAAACCATTCATACTTTTCCAACTATTCTCACTACTTCAACTTCTTCTTACGGATTTAAGCTATTCATCCAGTTTAGCTTTAACAATTTAGCTATTCAGCATTCCCGCGCATTTTCTGCAGGAAATGCATTTTCTAGTTAGATTAGAGACTTGTATAACTTTTCACACTTCCTCCATCTGTTCTCATGTCTTTAAAAGCATAGCTCTTGAGAGCCTAGTTTTGTTTTAATCCTGATGTTCTGTGTGCCAGGACTTTCTGTACGTGACCCCGACAGCGCTGCAGGCAGCCAGGGCAGGCAACACCATCACTGCCCTGCTGCTCTACCGCCGAAAGGTCAACCGGGAAGAACTCAAACCGGTAAGAATGTTTTGAATTGTAATAATAATAATAATGATAATAATGATAATAATGATAATAATAAATTTAATTTATGTCGCGCTTTTCAAAGACTCAAAGTCGCTTTACAGGGGAGGTAGATTACAAAAACAGAACAAAACAAGATTCAGGCACAGATGAAAAGGGGAGGGGGCGGAGGGCTACGGATAGGCAGAGGTGAAGAGATTGGTCTTGAGGCGGGACTGGAAGATGGAGAGGGACTCAGAAGTGCGGATCTCTTGGGGGAGGGAGTTCCCGAGCCTGGGAGCTGCTCTGGAGAAGGCTCTGTCCCCAAAACTGCGGAGGTTGGACTTTTGGATACAGAGGAGACCAGCTGAGGTGGATCTGAGGGACCGTGAGGGTTGGTACGGGGAGAGGAGGTCAGTGAGGTATGAGGGGGCCAGATGGTGGAGGGCTTTGTAGGTGAGGACCAGGATTTTGTAGGTGATCCGGTGGGAGATAGGAAGCCAGTGGAGTTGTTTTAGGACTGGAGTGATGTGGTGCCAGGATTAGGAGCGGGTGATGAGTCGGGTGGCTGAGTTCTGGACCAGTTGGAGTCGGTTGATGTTGGTAGAGCTGATGCCGAGGAGAAGTGAGTTGCAGTAGTCCAGTCGGGGGAGATGAAGGCGTGAATGATTCTTTCAGCAGCGGGGGGTGTGAGAGAGGGTCTGATTTTGGCGATGTTGCGGAGGTGAAAGAAGGAGGTTTTAATGACATGACGGATGTGGGGCTAAATTGTGTGCGCATTGTGTGAAGGATGGTGTGTTTGCAAGGGGTCTGGAACGAGACGGTGTAGCTGTAATGTTTTTATTATCTAACTAATCTATCTTGATGTGTGGTAAACATTAGAGCGTGTGGGCTAGGAAGGGCTATTGGTTTCCAGTGCTTAAATCACTGGATACGGTCAGTTAGGAGACAAGCTTTTTTACAAGTGAGCAAAAAAGCCCATTTCAAGTTTGGAAGTCTGATCTCTTGAGGAAATATGACTTATCTGTCCATTTACTCTCTCTCTCACACACACACACACACACACACACACACACACACACACACACACACACACACACACACACACACACACATATATATATATATACACATACACGTCCACAGAGCAAAGGGAAAATATTGTCACATAAAAGAATATTGCTCAAAATTTGTAGGAGGAGCAGCGAAATAACAGATTTGAACACAATGCGAAATGGCAGAAAATCCATCACGCTGTAAATGGGCTTGGCTTATATGGATACACACGTCTGGTCTGACAGAATCCAGGAAAAAACTATTTTGTTTTAAGGTTTATGGTTTAAAAGTTAAGGCCAAAACCTAAAGCTTGTTGTTATAGTGCCACCATCTGGCCAAATTTCACCACATTCGACACTTTCCTCCCTTGGGTTCCCAGCAATGCATCCACCATGTATGAAGTAGTGAACGGTCCTCGGAGGTATTTGAATTACAGACTAACAGAGATTCCTTCCCTTTTTATAATTAGATTTCAACATGTTTTATTGGCATGAATGCAATACAATTTATATTCCTAAAGCATCCATCAAAAAGAAGCTAATGTTGATACCTTGCATTTAACATTATAAGAAATAGCAAAAACGTAACCGCTTAAACAACTGTCTGCTCTGCTGCCAACGAGAGTCTTACAATAAGAAATACTAATAATAGTTCGCCCCAGGAATTAATAATAGTGTGTTTGATAGTTGGCATAAGAAAGGCATCAGGCTTATTTGGGATGTATACCAGGGTAATACACTGATATCCTTTCAACAACTTCAACAAAAATACAACATTGCATCTGAACACTTTTACGGGTATCTTCAACTCCGTAGCTTTGTTCTGTCAAAGGTGAAAAATCTCCACACAGGCACTCCCTCTCTCGGTGATATAGATTTATTTATACTGAATCGAAAAGACACAAGACATTTTCTCTCTCATTCCTATTCGCTGCTCTACTCCTTAGACCCATCA
>NC_050189.1:26326643-26419143 GCF_008315115.2 Sander lucioperca | reverse complement strand
TGACCACTTTAAAAAAAATACAAACAATAAACACATACAAATAGTAACATTTCAATTTAAAATCTAATTCAGGCATTCTAATGGACACATATATCACCATATTGCCTTGGTGTAAATAATCAAACATCATTTTTACACTAAATACAAATTTTTAGTCAAAAGAATGTTTTTCCATGTTTTACTTGGGTTATACCATTTGACATGTTAACCAAAGAACTGAACTTACCATAAAAATGTCTTATTAACTTACATTTATCACAGAGTTACTAACATTGTGGTGCAGCAGTTATACTGATCAGGGGTCCTTTTCTCTGATGTAACTTCCTGTCATGTGGTCTTCTTGCTGATTTTAACAAAATGGCACCTTGAATGGTGGTTACACCACCTGACATTTCAGGAAGTTAGCATGACTGACAGGATTCCCTAAATTATTAAAATAAATATAAGCATAATTTTAAAATGTATTGTAAATACGTATAATAACTAGGGCTGTCAAAATAACGCGTTCATTTCGATTAATTAATCTGAGAAAAAATAACGCGTTAAAAAAAATAACGCAGATTAATCCATTCCATATTGAGGTTTGACCCGGAGCTGTTCTAGCCACCATTAACTGTAAAATGAAGGAGGGAGACGAGAATGTGCTGCCTGGATCATTAATTGGAACATTTACTTGTAAAAATCTTCTTCCTTATTATTAAATCATTTAATTTTGACCATATGGCCTTAGCAATAAACAAGCCGTTCTTTAATGTCACCGGCTGTTGTTTAGTACCCTTTTTTTTTCTTTTCTTTTTTTACTTTCTTAAAAAGTATCGGTTCAGGCACTGTAATTAATTAATTAATCGAAATTAATCGCATACATAATTAACAGAGTATGTAATTAATTAGATTAATTTTTTTAATCGATTGACAGCCCTAATAATAACCTTTTAATTTAGGTTAATGCCAAAGTAGTTTATGGGATCTTTTATTAGGCAATTTGACCTTTTTAAGCAAGCTAAAGTTTTGACGGTTACACCACTTAAAATATGGCCTCTAAAAAAGTATGTATTGACGTAATTTGTTTGTCTGTTTTTTTTTTTTAAATTGAATGTATTTAAATTTAATTTAACCTTTTTATAGACACAAAAAAAATGGGCGTCACGTCATTGACCCGTATATCTCATCTTACTGAAATCTTGGTGTGACTTTAGACCTAGGCTGCTGACAAGGTGAGGGAGGTCATGTCACATTACAACCTATCCTGGCCTCTTTGCACTTAGCCTCGTGAGACTGTCCTGATCTCGCGAGCTCCAGTTTTCCACTCGCAGATCAGTCTGGCATCTTGAGACAGAGAAAATTTGGAGCCGTTCGCCAAACGACCGACCAATCAGCGTTGGTTTTGAGGCGGGTTTAGGTGTGACGCAACGAGCGACTGTTCAGTCTAAACAACGTGGCGGCTTCCACGGATGAGATGAGCGTAGCTATCGTGCAAGTTTTATCCGAATTAGAAAGTATTCCTTCATTAAAAGAAGAGCAAAAAACGGCACTGGAGGCTTTTCTCTAAGGAAAAGATGTTTTTACTCTTCTCCCGATATTGTTGATCTGATTGGTTGATTTGGCCCATCTATCACCAACATAGGTGGTGATAGACAGATGGTTTATCCAATCAGCTAACCAGTATTTTCGCCCCTTCCCAAAAGTTCTCCAACGGAAAGTTCCCAGATGGATATGCCGAGCAAATGCGAAGCAATCCATCTGGCGGAGTCAGGTTACTTTGCACTGGCTACCGGTTAAATTCAGGATCCACTTCAAGATTCTTGTAATCACCGGCTAGTCTGTCATTGCCAGACCTTCCTCCACAGTGCTGCGGAGGAGGGTCTGGCTAGTCCACACAGTATTCCGGGATAGGAGAAGAACATGCTCTGGTTTATTGGCATTTCTTTAAACCAATCACAATCGTCTTAGGACCGGACAGAGCCCCGGTGCTGTCTTGGGAAGGAACTTGTTTTGGTGCAACATGTGTACGTTCAAAAGTTGTTTTAGACGTGCAACAAAAAACTCAGATTGGACAGATAGTCTAGCTAGCTGTCTGGATTTATCCTGCAGAGATCTGAGGAGCAGTTAACCATAGTCCTCAGAAATCCACCAGAGTTAAGAATTCCAACATAAAGAAAGGGGAAGGTAACGGACATCTGGCCAAAAAGAGGGCTATCCAGCGGAATTTCCCGCGACAACGGAGCAATCCTGGAAGTGGAACGCGTGGCTATACATAGACTAGGCACCGGCCGACATTAGTGATCTGCTGCACTTGTGTTTTCAGCAGATCTTTGAGATCCTCAAATCGAGGCTTACTGGCTGTTCTCCATACTAAGCTGAAAACTAAAGGTGACCAAGCTATTGAAACAATCGCTCCTAGACTGTGGAACGCTTTACGAGTGACTGCATCTGTCGTAATCTTTAAAAAGCAGCTAAAGACGCATCTTTTTAGTCAGTTCATTTAGCCACATTGTTGACTCTATTAATTCAATTCAATTTCAATTCAATTTTATTTATAGTATCAAATCATAACAAGAGTTATCTCGAGACACTTTACAGATAGAGTAGGTCTAGACCACACTCTATAAAGCCCCAACAATTCCAATAGTTCCCCCAAGAGCAAGCATTAGCAGTGGCTATTGCGACAGTGGCGAGGAAAAACTCCCTTTTATTGCTATTACTTTGTCTTACGGCTTTTGTGTTTTACTACGATTTATTGTGATTTATTGTGCTTTGTTTTAATGTACACTGTACAGTATTTATTCTGTCTGTGATAAGTGCTACATAAATACACTTTTCTTACTTACATTGGAAAACAAGATTCATTGTTGGATAAAATGAAGCAGATGATGGAAATGACTGATCTGCCAGTGGAATAATCCTCCTTTCCTTGGCAGATGTCCTCCAGCACTGGCAGGACAGTGAGTTTGTGGCAGTGTATCACAAGGGTCGCTTTTTCCGCCTGTGGGTGTACACGGCAGGCCGGCTGCTGTCGCCCAGGGAGATTGAGCACCAGATCCAGAGGATACTGGATGACCCTTCTCCCCCGCAACCTGGAGAGGAGAAACTGGGAGCTCTTACTGCTGGAGACAGGTAGGACTGATAAAATTAGGGCTGCCATCGATTAAAATATTCATTCACGATTAATCACATGATTATCCATAGTTAACTCGCGATTAGTCGCCCATTTTTTTTTATCTTTTCTAAATGTACTTTAAAAGGGATATTTCAAGTTTTGAATGCTCTTAGCAACATGGGAGCAGACAAATATGCTCGCTTTATGCACGTTTATTATTGCAACAATCCAAATCAATGACATATGGTGTCTAAAATCTTCTCCAGAATGACATCAAAGGAAACAAATGTTACACTTTGATGAAATTGCATGCTTGCTTGGGTGCTTAGTAAAAGTTTCCACCCTCTTTTTTTTTTTTTTTCTAAATCATGATCTGCTTGTAGACTGAAGTTCTACTATCCAGGCAACCATTTGTTTCTGTATTTGTTCCACTTGCGGAGATTTGAAGCTTACTCATAGGGGTGTTAACAACTATAGTTTTACTAAAGTATATATAACTTAAATTGTTATAGCTAAAAATATCTCCTGTGGTCGGTTGTCATCAGTAGCTGGTAGCTGCATTGCTGTAAAACAAACAAAAACAACCTGATATTATATATTGCTGATTTATAACATCATATTTTTGTAAGTATAAGTATTATGTGCTTGCGTGAATAGTAGGATTCCTCTGTATAAAACAAAAGCAGAGCTTTTGGGTTTTTAAATCTCATGAAAGCATATTCAAAGGTCTCCTCTTACCTCATTTATCTAGCAAAAATAAGAAATTTGCTGGGTCCAGCGTCTCAAATGTGAGAAATAAATTTACCAAAACAATTTGAAAATTACGACTGTGGGATATTGTGTTTTTCACTGTTTGATATTTCATGCAATAGATGAAAAAAGTCAGGGAATCACTAAAGTCTATAGGATTCATCATCTGGGGACCATAAATGTCTGTACACCAAAGGGGTGAATGGACCAGCCGACTGACATTACCATCCCTGGAGCCACGTCTAGTGTTGTTTTTGGCGGCCTGTTTTAATTTTAGTTTGTCTTTGTGTCAAGCTGTCATTTTAGTTTTTATTAGTTTTAGTCACGTTTTTACTCTTTTTAGTCTAGTCAAGTTTCAGTCGACTAAAAGTCTGGGCATTTTAGTCTTATTATAGTCAGAATTAGAGCTGGGCAATATATCGATATCGTGATATGAAACTAGATATCATAGATTTTGGATATCGTAACATCATAATATGGCATTAGTGGTGTCTTTTCCTGGTTTTAAAGGCTGCATTACAATAAATTACAGTTGTAAGTTTTCTGAACTTACCAGACTGTTGTAACTGTTCTATTATTTGCCTTTACCCACTTAGCCATTATATCTACATTACTGATTATTATTTATCAAAAATATCATTGTGTAAATATTTTGTGAAAGCACCAATAGTCAACACTACAATATCGTTGCGGTATCGATATCGAGGTATTTGGTAATAAATATCGTGATATTTGATTTTTTCCATATCGCCCAGCACTAGTCAGAATTATCCATGACTATTTTCGTCCAGTTTTAGTCGACGAAAACTGATGACATTTAGTCTAGTTTTAGTCAATGAAAATTGTATTTTAGTCTTTTTAGTAATGTAATTCTATTTAACCCAGTCAACATAGTATACGTACCTAGTAGTATAGACAAAACTAAAAAATTCTTTTAGCCAAACCCATTTCAAACAAGGTTATCTTATTATATTATTGTTACCTTATAGACGCAAGAATACATCCATTCCAGAAAAATTAATACATTCAAGTTGTACCTCCTTGTGGCAAAGAAATCCTGAGCACTAGTTGGCTTGTCCATCTTCTTGGGTGGGACTTGCTTCACTGGTGCTATTTCTGGAATCTAGCACAGAAATAGATACAATGTCAGGACAGATCTAACTGTTGTAAATATTAAGTAGCATAAATCCTTGCTTTGCTTTTTACCAATGTAAATCAACCTCTGAGTGAGTGACTTGACTGTCCGTAAAAGAAAAAAAAAGTCTACATAATCAAAACAGAAGTAGTCTAAGCAGTAGTCTCGGGAGGCATGTTAATGCCAATACCATTTGTTTTAAATGTATGTATTGGTCTAGAATAAAGTATTCAAAGTCATGTTGTTGATGCCAAATTCAGTTCAGTGTGATTGCTATGTGAATGACAAAACTAGCTACAGTATTTGGCCAACAAGGGATGCTTCGTAGTAGTAGTCAGTCAGTCAGTCAGTCAGGTAGGAACTAAGAACCCACTTTACACTCTCTCTCTCTCTCTCTCTCTCTCACTCACTCACTCACTCACTCACTCACTCACTCACTCACTCACACACACACACACACACACACACACACACACACACACACACACACACACACGTTAACCCACTTTACGCTCTCTCACAAACAAATATACACACACACACACGGTAGTCACACACGTTTGTCTCAGTCGTTTTCAGCTCCGGTGGCTAACGTTTAAAGCTAACGTTAAAATGAGACCCATTAACCACAGAGTTGGCATGAGCTTTCTAAAATAGAAAGTAACGTTACGTTAATGTCTTGACTTAACCTCAAATTCTTTCTTTTCAAATGTCGTTCCTTCTTTTTCTCCCAAAGACGAACCCCGGCTGGCCGGCCATCTGTCCCTTTCTGTGTCAGACTTCATTTTGTCTGTTGTCGTTTACGCTCGTCTCACTCTCTAACTCACCGCTGCTTCTTCTGAATAATGCCATGAGTGGGGCTTGAGGAAGTAACGTTGCCTGCGTCCGCGCAGTGCGACATGATGCCGCCCCTGAAGCAAGACACAGGAAACAAAAATACTGCAAAATAATGAGACAAAATAACATTATAACATTTCGTCTCGTCTCGTTTTGGTCAACGGAAATGAAGAGACATTTTAGCATAGTTTTTATTTTGTAAACCACATTTAGTCTCGTTTTTATTCGTCAACAATCTTGCATTATACATTTAATTATAGTCATCGTAGCATGACCAGCATTTATGTTGCGTCTCGTTTTCGTCACGTGATAAAGGCTCGTTGACGACGATATTTCGTCATAATTTTCGTTGACGAAAACAACACTAGCAACGTCATAGCAAACGTCGTAACGGGGTTTATATGCAAATCTTTAAAAAGATATATTTCTTTTTTGCCACACTGCAGTTTTCCATGAGTATTTTTTGAACAAACATGACAGTGTGCAAACTTCACTCCAGTTGATCGCAAAATGATTCTATATTTGGAACATGTCAAGTCTTCTTAGATTGTCTTGCCAGTTGTGTGGACACATTATCATGTCAAAGGGAGGATGCAGTGTTGTATTCAGCTCCTTCTTTAAACAAGGCCGAATAACTCTGCCCTCAAAGTTCAATCCATCATCTTAATCATAAAAAGGACATCTGCAGTTTCCTCTTCCATGAACTTCCTGTTTTCTTAACACTCTTTCTGTATCCTGTGCTGTTTGGGCAATTGAGAAATGTGGTTTCTTTTGTGATCTAGGGTTCCTTGGTCTCAGATGAGGAAGCAGTACTTCAGCTCCGGCATCAATAAGCGATCACTGGATTCCATCGAGAGGGCGGCCTTCTTCGTAACCTTGGACGATGAAGAGCAAGGCATGAGGGGAGAGGATCCAGCAGGGAACTTGGACCGTTATGCCAAGTCCATACTGCATGGGAAATGTTATGATAGGTGAGGAGGACATACAGGAAAGAAACTAGATGGGTGTTAAGAAACCATTTGGGGCCTTGAGATCGCAACCAGAGCTATGTTATGTTATCTCGTTCCACTGGTATCTCTTCAGCACTACTTTTGAATTCCAAACTAACACCTTGTAATACTAAATGGTATCTCTTTAGAAATTATGAACTTTTCTCAGTAATCAATCTACAACTCCTTTTTTATATGCCTGAAGATAATTTAATAAAGGAAATCGATATTTATGATGAATTAAACTATTGGCAGACAGGCAGTACACCTTGTCTTTTTTTTTTTTTTTTTTTTTTTTTTTTATAAATTAAAAACATTGTGTTTTTTTGAAAAATACCCACATTGGCAGAATTATCCCAAAAGTATTTATGGCAGGATTCCCCTTAAACTCCAGTGCAGAGTTGTGAAAGTGAAAGCATTGTGTCATTGTGAGCATGCTGATGCATCTCACATCCTCACAGAGCAGCGAGCGTGGCTGTAGACTCTTAGGGGCCAATTTGCATAAAGATGTCGTGCCTTGTGTGGCCACTAATCTGCACAAGTTGTTGAGAAATTGTTATTGTTGAAATCCATTGCAGCCAACTATTTGAATAAATTAGTACACATTTCTTTGTCAATTTCTTAAATCCCTAGCTGTTTTTCTTTTGTGCATACAGGTAATATTTTCTCACATTTCAGCCATATCTCCATTTTTCTTCTGTCGTCCCTCAGGTGGTTTGATAAATCTTTCTCCATTGTGATCTACAAGAACGGGAAAAGTGGACTAAATGCTGAGCACTCCTGGGCTGATGCACCGACAGTGGCTCACCTTTGGGAGGTGGGTGTTTGAAGGCTTCTGTTTGTTTCTCAAATTGAATTGAATTTGACAGCTTACTATCAGAATCAGAATACTTTATTGATCCACTCAGGGAAATTGTTAAGTTGCAGTTGCGCACAGTCAACTTTAAGGCAAAAAATAAGGGTAAGAAAAAAAACTGGTCAATAAGTGTATAAAGTAACATAGCTAAAGTGCAAGAAATACAAAGTTAAGTAAAGTAAGATTATGTTGATATACAATGGATTGTACAAATGCTTTTAAATTTAAAATGTACTAGCATTTATCCATTACACTCTGTTTCTCATTAGTGGAAGTCCTCACTTGGTATTGGCAGTGAGAGACCCGTTTCCGAGAAATGTCTGTGTTTAGAGGAGGAGGACTAGGAAATGAATATTGGGAGAAAAAGCATCCCAGATGATGGTGACACTGCAGCTGTCACACAGCTGTTGCTGCTTAGCATCATTATACCACCACTGAAAATGCTGTAAAACACTTTCACAATGTCATTAATCTGTATACTTCTGCCAGTGAGGTCCATGCTTGTCATTCCAACAATGAAAAGTATAGGTGAATGAAGTATTGATTTGTACAAATTTGTACTTAAGTACAGTACTTGACTAAATGTACTTAGTTACATTCCACCACTGCTCTTTCCTTCCCCAGTTCACCCTGGCCACAGATGCCTTCCAGCTGGGCTACTCTGAGGACGGGCACTGCAAAGGCGAGGTGGACCGCTCACTACCCCTACCCCAGAGGCTGGTCTGGGACATCCCCTCAGAGGTACAAACACTTGTCTGTTCAGATGTGTTCAAACATTGTGCCCTTACTCACTAGTTATCACAACCTGACACTCGGGTGCCGGCATACCTCGGTTGAGATCTTATCGTACGTTGCAATGAACATGCCTGAATGGTATTCATTCTCCTACTCCTATCTGCCTGTACAAGCACACACACGCCCATAGACCACGCAGGGCTGCCAATGAAACCAACACGGTCGAACATGTCTGACAACAGATAGCATGCAACCGCATTCTTCACATAGAACAGGGTGGTCAAACTCAATTTCCCTGAGGGCCAGACTGGAAAATGAGAATCACATCAAGGGCCAGACATGTAGAGATTATTGACGTGTATATTTAAGAGAAAAAGTCAAATATTTTGACTGTATTATTGCATGTCTCATATACTGTAGTCTTCTCACTTACATTTTGGGCCTCATAAAGAGGCAAAAAAGTGCGGCAAAAAGGTTCCTCAGCCAGCGACAAATACGCTGAGAAGAGCGACAAAAAAGTTGGAAAAAGGCCCAAAAAAGCGTCAAAATTGTCTGAAAAAGTGACAAAAACATTGTAAAAAGCGACAAAAACTTCCGAAAAAGTGGCAAAACATTGAGTAAAGCATCCAAAACGTTAAAATAAAGTGCCTAAAGCATTGGAAAAAGCTCATAAACCGCCGTAAAAGGCGTCAAAAATGTCGGAAAAAAACACCAAAAACTTTGGACAAAGCGACAAAAACTAGGTGGACCTGAATTTATTGTGAACCAAAATTGAAATGCCGGCCGGATCAAAACCTGCGAGGGGCCGGATTTGGCCCTCGGGCCTTGAGTTTGACACGTGTGACATAGAACAATAACCCATTTCACCTTGTTGTGGAACTTCTGAGAAAATCGCACGACCAATACAGTATATTGTTAAAAAGTCAAATTGTTTTTATATTATGTTTTATTTTTTATTTTATCTATTACTTCTGATAATGGTGTTGGTCTGTGTACCTACAGTTTATAGATCCATACAGTCTAAAGCAGGGATCTTCAACTGGGGTTCCGAGACCCCTCAGAGTCAATGCAGGGGGGTGGGGGGGTTCCAAATTATTGTTAATTTTTTTAAGTTTTTTCCAAAATTAAAAAGCCTTAACATGAATCTAACATATTATTAGCAAATATATATCCCCCACTGATGATAGGCTTACTGGCCTATAGGTAAGGTAGTCACTAAGGTAGCCATCCACAGATACAGTTAATCCTAAGGATTCACTGGGCCACATGTATGTTTAACATTAAAACATTATTTATAAAATCATGCCAACAATTAGCCTATTTTAATAGCTTAGTATTACATGGAAAAAGGGTATGTATTAGGGGTGCACGATATTGAAAAAATGTGATATTGCAATATCGATAATGAATATTGCGATATTGATATTAATTTTGATATTTTTAAACATATGTAAAATTACCAAAGTTATGGGAAAACGCATCAAAATAGATTTATAACTACTATCTACAGAACAGGTCATGTTTTACTGGTTGGACATGGGTCTCTGAGCCATGGCCGAGCAACGAGCTAGTGGCCGGGGCAGGCGCAAGCTGGCTGTCGCCTCACTTCATGGAGCTCCTCAACTCCAAAAACTTTGGAGCAAATTGTCAATTCGGCAAAGATTTTCGCAAGACTGCCAATATTCGAAATCTAAACTGTTCATTTCTCGCCTAAAATTTTCTCAGAAGTGAATTTAGTGATGAATAAGATGGCGAAAATTGTTAAAATTGTCCCGTTTTTGGTCTGTCTATGTACCGGAAACCCGACCATCATTGAATGCCGAAATGAATGTTAAAGTTCATGTTTATTATCATATGCATATTAGTACGAAGTACCACAGCAATGAAATACAATGTGCCTTGGCATTCTCTCAGCACCAGTCAATAACAATTTTAAAAACATAATAACATTTAAAACATCTAGGAATATCCAAACACAATATACATAAGTGACTAAATTCAGACTACAGCCCTCCTTCCTGTTGTGCTATCATTCAATAACCTTACTACCTGGGGGTAAAAACTATCCCTAAAACGTGTTGTGCGCGTTGGGATACTCTGCAAACGTCTCCCTGGTGGAAGGTGGGAGAAGAGATTGTATGCAGGATGACTAGAATCCTGCATAATACCTCGTGCCTTCTTAGTGCTGCGTTTCCAGTAAATGTGTTGGAGCGATTCAAGTGGAACCCCCATGATTTTAGATGCAGTCTTGACTACTTTTGTCAGAAGATTAAGGTCATGTGAAGTAGCCCTGCCAAACCACACTACAATGTTGCCTGTCAGTATACTCTCAATTGTACAGCGGTAAAAATTTTGTAGAATGTTACCATATACCATATTTCTTAAAGTGCCCATATTATGAAAAAATCACTTTTTCTGGGATTTGGGGTGTTATGTTGTGTCTCTGGTGCTTCCACACACATACAAACTTTGAAAAAAATCCACCCATGCTGTTTAGAGTGAGATACGGTTTCTGAATGTGTCCTGTCTTCAGTCTCTAGGTGAGCTGTTCAAAATCGGCACGGCTTGTGACGTCACAAGCCGAAACGAGCAGGCTAACCGCAACCATTAGCTCGTAGCGTTAGCATGCTAACGCTAGCATGCTAACGCTAGCATGCTACCTCGTTCTCAGTAGCAAAGCACTGCTACAACACACACAAGTTCACCATAATCTACAAAAGAACTACTTACATGTGCGCCCTCATTTAGAAGTCTCCCAGCTAATCCTGCCTTGTAACTGACCGAAGTTGTAGAAACAGCCTTTCTTTTACTGTCTATGGAGCTAGCTAGCTGACATAATCTACATCTGAGCTACTGGGCATGTGCAGTGCAATCAAAGATAGTACAGAAGAAGAAAAGAGGTCTCACTCTGTAGCTAAAACAGAGACCAGCTGAAAAGAGGATCTGCAGCAGTGAGAGAGAGCGGTGCAGTACAACAAAAATATGGTGTTTTTTGAAAATTAAACCATGTAAACCTATTCTGGTACAACCTTAAAATACAATTATGAACATAATATGGCTGCTTTAAGACACCTCAGAAAATAAAGCCTCTGATGTGCCTTCTTAATGGCACAGCTGATATGGAAGGAGAGATTTGAGTGAGAGTTGTTAATAAGGACAGGTGTATGTGTGGGTTTGTTCTTTCTAAAATCTATGATGACCTCCTTAGTTTTCCCCACATTGAGAGACAAATTATTTCTGTTGCACCACAAGATCGAATTACTCACCTCATCTCTGTAGGCAGTTTCATTATTGCTGTCAATGATTCCTATCACAGTAGTATCGTCTGCAAATTTCACAATACTATTAGTGGGGTGTTTAGCAATACAATCATAAGTATACAGACGGTATAATAGAGGACTGAGACAGCAGCCTTGAGGTGCTCCAGTGTTTAGCACTATAGAGGCTGAGTATGTGGTGCCAACTCTGTCTGGGGGCGGCCTGTTAGAAAGTCCTGTATCCACCTGCAAATAGAATTGCAGAGGCCCAGGTCTAACAGCTTAGATATTAAAATGGACGGTCTAATAGTATTAAAGGCACTGCTATAATCAACAAGTAGCATCCTGACATACTTATCCCTGCCCTCTAGATGTTGGAGCACAGTATGTAAAGCCAAGGATACAGTGTCATCCACCGCTCTATTTGATCTGTATGCAAATTGTAATGGATCAGTTGAGACAGGTATGCTTTTGTTGATATATGTCTTCACAAGCTGTTCAAAACACTTCATAATCACAGAAGTCAATGCTACAGGTCTGAAATCGTTCATACAGGTGGCAGTCGTTGGGATACGGGTGCTGCGAAGTTCATACAAGTTACCAACCAAAGCATCCTCTGTAAAATGGGCGTGTCAAGAACATTTCCGGGAACTGTTCTTGGTGAAATGCGAACTTGTGTATTGGGACAGTACTTTGGCAACACAAGATGACGTTTCACAGGGACACAAGAACACAAGTCAATAGAAGAACACAGATTGAGAAACGCCCCCTGTCTGATGAGGCTTAAAATGGCTGCTGTCCTCCAGGCGACCAATCACGAGACAGCAATCAGCTCTGCTGGACCAATCCGGTGTGCGCACCTGTTCTCCATTACCTTTGTACACTCAGAGGAGATCAACTGATGCAGTGCAGGGTGAAAGACAAATTACAAAATATGACCCCATGTTCATAACAGGTGGAGGGAGTAAGAAGTGAGAGAGTGACAGCGGTTTTCTTCGGAGTGAGTAGCCACTCTAAAGTTATAGTGAGAGAAACAAAGTGTCTCCCCTGTTCTTTCTGACCACGGCGGTAAATGTGGAGCAGGAAATGGTAACCCTCTCCTTGATTTCATGTTGTTTATGGAGAAGGTGAACCAGGAAATGAGTCGGGGGGAAATGCAACGCTACAGAGAGGTGCATCAAAGAGTATAGACGTAACAAGAGGCAAAACTCAATAGAACATTGTGCTGCAGCTTGCAATGGAACATTGTATTGAGTGCAGCTCCGCCATCTTGGACTGAATGCAACACAACGTTCTATTGAGTTTCGCCTCTTGTTACTTCTATACTCTTTGGGTACATGTCGGGCGGGATGAAACGCTTCACAAATAAAACAAAATATCGCATAATTATCACGAGACTTTCGGTATAATATCGCACAACGTGATATCGCGATAACGATATTGAGTCGATATATCTTGCACCCCTAGTATGTATAAAGGCTTTAGGCTGCCCTACACGTTATTGTAGGCCCAGTTTAATAACTGCAACTTAATGTTATACAGTATATGTAGTAGGGTGTCCCTGCTCAGTCTCTCACAGTTAAGGGGTCCTTGGCTTAAAAAACGTTGAAGACCCCTGGTCTAAAGTAATCCCCATAAAACGAACTAACCGATAATATTTATCATGTCTCTCCATTTCCTTTTATTTGTGCCAGTAAGCCATACTAACTGACATGGCCTGCAGGGTCATCCAACTGTTATACCTACTGTAAATGGAATGCTGTTAATGTCAACTATAAAAAAAAAAGGTGCGTTTCCACTAGAGCTGGGCAGTATACCGGTTTATACCGCATACCGGTATTAATTTCCCGTATGATATAAATTTTTCATATACCGCAGAGAATGGTATGGCCGAAGTAATCTGCGAGTGAATTGAGAACGGGACCCCTGTTAACTGCGTATCCTTCTCACTCATGGTAACTTTATAACACAGCAATTAATAACCCACAACTAAATCTCTTTAACAGGATAAAACACCATAGCACACAACAATTTTGACTTAAACAATTTCTAACACTAATAATTTTACATTTACAAATTTACACCGCCGGACGGCATGTTGGGTACCCTTAGAGCTGCTAGCTAGCCAGGTAGCATAACAGTCTGTTAAACTGGGAGAGGCTACTGCACATTCAAGAACCGAAAAGAAAGTTAGAGGATGAAGAAAGACCGGAGGTACACCAGAACAACGTATATTCAAGAGAGGAGCCGTCTGTTGTTCCGCAGTTTTTATTGTTTCTAAAAAGCCACCTAGCCACTGTTGTTGCCCGTCGCTCTAACATTACTTGGTTGCGCTAACGTTGCTAGCTAACTGGAGCTAACCGCTAATCAAAGCTAATCGTTGCTGACTGAGCCTTCAGTTCTGCGTGCCTGTATCCCTTAACTGCATGTATGGACTCAAGCCCGAATAAAACCCTTCATTTTATTAAAATGGCTGTAAAAGTTTTAAACTACAACTCAAAGTTGTTTGAATGACTGAAATCTGCTCAAGGTACGGCATAGCTCTAGCGTGCTAAGCTGATGCTTTCTCTGTGGAGTGCAGACTGATTTGCTCTCGCGAGTCACGTGACCAAATCGCAGCCTTTGCGATTAGGAAATCGCGCTTTAACATATCGCGATATAATTGCAAATGCAATTAATCGTTCATCCCTAGTGTATTCATTCGATTTAAGTTTATTTTACTACTTTGCAGTTTGCACAATAAAAATAGTTTAGATTCTGTAACTGTTTCATGCATTCTCCTTCATATAACATTATTGTATAATGTTGTGGAGCCAAGCAAACCCTTTAGTAATCAAAGCTTTTAGTAAACATGATGACATTAAAATGTTTTTGTGATATTCTATTTACTCCTGACAGTAGAATAAGCCATTCTAAAGCATGGCTTTTATAGTGTGCCATTTCCAAATATGGAAACCAAACAAAATCAAACTGTAGTGTGGCACAAATCCAGTAATCCCTGTCCAGTGCCGAAATAAGATCCCTACAATCAGACTGGAGCTGTAGCAGTCTTTGCTTTTGTTGTTCCTTTTAATCTAATATATATATATATATATATATATATATATATATATATTATATATATATATATATATATATATATATATATATATATATATATATATATATTTTTTTTTTTATATATATATATATTTTTTTTATATATATATATATTTTTTTTTTATTTATTTATTTTAGGGGTGTGCAAAAAAATCGATTCATAGAATTCCAAAAATCGATTCCTTTTTTTTTTTTTTCTTTCGTTTTGACACTATTGCCCTGAAATGACATTACCTCACCATTCCATACCAAGTTAAATTTATTTTGATAATTTATTTTACAAAAATAGAAAAAAACAGTTCTCTCAGGTAATACAGCATTTCCCTAAGGGCACACATGTATATACAATACAGAAAAAATATGTTTGGCTGCACATCATTCACACAACAAAATATTTATATTTTTACAAACTTCACACTAGGCAGCCTGCATTCTGTGTGCTTTGGTTTGCAGTCTCACTTGCGGATTGGATGAATTGTTTGTCACATGGCTAACATCACACAGTATGTGTTAATTGTGTTAATAATTCAGCAAGAAAGTGAACATTTCGAACAAGAATTGGCGTATTAGGTATAAATTCATTTTATTTTCTTTATTTGAAAGTCTGGCCCCCGGAGTGTCTGCTTAGAAAAATTCTGGCCCTTGGAAAAATGTAGTTGATGAACCCTGCACTAGACTCTAGTGTAATGGCTAATCCATGACCTAACTTAGGAAACAAACACCACTCTGATATGGCTTGAGCTGTGAGGTGGTTTCCTGTGACCTAAGTCCCGTGGTTCTCATGATGCTGAAGCATTTGAGTTTATTTTTCAGGGGGAGGGGCAGGAATTCCCCTCTGCAACAGTTTCATATTTGAAATGCCTATTGAAAAAAGGAAAACATTTGCGACATGCATTAGCGGGAGCAGAACACCATTTTCATTTTGACTGATAGTCCCTTCACTGAATTCCATTAACCATTGTCTGTTTACTTTTTCCCGCTCATCATATTGCACTGTATGTATTGCATGGAATCTTTTCAAACATGTACTCATCTTTTTGCTTTTTTATTTTTTTTACAGTGTTGACCCTACAGAGAAAATACACGTGCTAAAAGCCTGCGTGGCTGAATGGGTTTGAGGTGTTACTTCCCCGTGGGGCTTTCTCAAAACTGCATCGCCCAATTAGGCTAAAAGTTCTATGTATCGCATGTCATTCAAGCACAACAGTAGTTTCTAGCGATGCACGATATATCAGCAATCGTAACGGTATAGCTGCGGCTCTGTATGCCAGGGCTTGGATGGTGTGTATGTGTATATTTATTTACTTTTATTTACTTTTATTTTTGGGCACACCGAGTTTGTGAGGCACTGATGCAGCACATTGAAGAAGACCAGAGAACAGTTTGCTCTCAGTTCTGAATTTGTGCTCAAACAATTCAAAATTTTTCTGTACAATTAATTGTCTCAGAAATAATTGGGATTTACAATCTAATTCTCTTTCAGTCAAATTTAAAAAAAAAAAAAAAAAAAAAAAAAAAAAATTTAAAGGTCCTATGACATGCTGCTTTTTGGATGCTTTTATATAGACCTCTTTTTCCTGAAATTCAGCCTTGGTGCAGAATTACAGCCACTAGAGCCAGTCCCACAATGAGCTTTCCTTAGGATGTGACATTTCTGTGTCTGTAGCTTTAAATGCTATTGAGGAGGAGAGAGGGGGGGCAAGTTGGAGGGTGGGGGTGTGGCCTTGACCAACTGCCATGCTTTGCTTGTTTGCAAGCCATGGTGTCTCTCTCTTTCTCATGGATGGGCCAAATTCTCTGGGCGGGCAAAGCTGAGAAAGGGGAGGTAACCTTCCTCCTTATGACCTCATAAGCAGCAAGATTCCAGATCAGCCCATCTGAGCTTTCATTTTCTCAAAGGCAGAGCAGGATACCTAGAGCTTGGTTTACATCTATCGCCATTTCTAGCCACTGGGGGACCATAGGCAGGCTAAGGGAACTCATATTAATGTTAAAAAACCTCATAAAGTGAAATTTTCATGCCATGGGACCTTTAAACAAATTAAAGTTTCCAGGATACATCTTCTGGTTATATCACTGTCATGTGACCAAGCTAATGTAATAGCACAAATACACAGCCTATGAAGTAAACCACGCCTCGTTATTATCATAAAACATATTTTCTAATTGTATCCCCCCCTTGTCATTTTTGTTGCTATGAACGTGTATAGGGTCAAGTGCCCACAACTAACTAATGAAAAAAGATATAGTCTGACCAATAATCACTTATATATTAAAAATTTGAGATATCTAAACAAAATCAACAATTACCAGTCTTACGCCTTAAGACCTTAGCTAATGTTATCAATTAATTGTAGTTAAACGAAGAAATCCAACTATTAAAAAAAAAAAAAAAAAAAAAAAAAGAAAAGGAAAAGACAATTATGTAATGGTTGTTACAGGCCTCGCTCAGATAGCAGCGCACACTGTGTTTGTCAGATTGCCGCATCGGTCACAGCACATCAGGTTTGTTTGATTTTACCGACTGCTAGTGAATGAGTATGTGTGTCTGAGTTGCTATTTGTGTCCTACAAGATGTGTGAATGATAAGATGATTGAGCGTACCACAAAAGGTTCATTGATAAGCGTTGAGTCTGACTCGGACTCTGTGTACATTGGCTCACATTTCTCAGAGCTGCTTAATGTGGGTTTGATGTCAAGTGTTATCACATTTCTTAACAGCCTGTGCGTGTTGTGTTCATAAAACACATCTACAGGTTAGTATTGTTAATGTTTACGTATTAACGTTTGGTATTGTGAACCAATACACACACACATCCACCCAAAAGCAGATAGAGGAAGTCAGCTCAGAAATGCTCCCTCCACCCACACTGTTTGTATTGGCTTTCACTTACCCTTAAACCATTTCCTGCATTATGAATGGAGGTGTATTCACTATTTTCCAGCACCTTGTTTGGGTTGTTCCAAATGCAAAATTTGACTTGCCTGAGGCCTGTACTACGAAGCAAGATCAACATGCCCTGGATTTATTTCAGTTACCCAATTGTATCTAACCTAACAACTGCATTCCCCAATAATAATAATAATAATAATAAATTTAATTTGTATCGCGCTTTTCATGGACTCAAAGTCGCTTAAATTTGTGTCACAGCAGTGGTTTACAAACCTCTACCAGAGCCGCTTTATTATGGATCCCACGTAACTTCTAGGCAAGTCCCGCCCTACGAAGCAGCTCGATTGGTTGGGGTTAGGCATTGACCTTGAGTGGTTAAGGTTAGGATAGCTGATTGGTCAGGGGATAGGACCTGATCAAATCGGGTTATGTTACCTTGCCTAAGGTTGCGTGGGTTCCATAATAACGCACCAGAGCCGCATATTTCAGAGCAAACTATAATTCTACATAAATATGAAGAACACAGACACAAAGCGATCGTGAAAATAAAAAAATATAAAAACATAATTCAAACCGATGTGTGCATTGGCAACACACGGCTCAAGAAGCAGACAAATAGCCTATACGTAAAAATATGAATGTTAACGGGGTTGTCGGTCTCTAAATGTTTTAACTTTTATGAGCGCACCTCTCTTTCTCCGCACACCGAGCTCCACCGGATCTTCTAAGAACTGTGATGCTGTTATCAGTCGAGTATTGATTGGTCAGTAGGCGGTGCTTTTACACCAGTTGATCTCTAATCTCCAACATAACCTTCACCCAACCAGGTTAGGTGTTCAGCATAAGTTACCACGGCGATTGAACCTGGTAACAAGTGATCCACCGCCGTGATACACAAAACCCTGGGTTGAACCTGAATTTACCTCGTTAACGCCAAATCTTGCTTTGTAGTACAGGCCTCTGGTCTTGTATTGGGTGTGTGTGTGTAAACATTACCAATCAACATCTAAAAGAGGAGCCAGTCGTCTCTAAAACGGCAATTCCTGTTTACTTCACTGTTTCCTGGCTCCACTTCTTGACCACAGCATGCCCTTTGCCAATCTTTAATCTGTCAAACAAATAAAGAGGGTTTTTTTCATCTGTATGGACGTAATACTAGTCAAAGATTAATCTTTAAAGTAAAGGAGATTTCTGAAGTATCTGACCAGTTCTGCCTAGAGTCATGTGTGTTATTTGAAGTGCAAATCACAGTTGACATACAAAGAGTGACTAATGGCAGGCAACTTGCACTTCACTCTAGGCATATTTATTCAGAAATTCAAGTTTTTGATTTAGGTACCTTGAAAGTGCTTGAAAAGTGCCGGAATATTACTCCTACAAAGCTGTAAGCAGGCTGATTTAAGAGACAATCACACAGATACCAGAACGAAACACAATTAGTGACTGATTTAATATTACAAAGGTTCACACAATTCGAGGGTCAGGTATTTTTTTTTTATTTTGTTTTTTTATGGAATTCTCGGTTTTGAAGTGCAAAAGGAATGAATAACAGATGACTTCACCTTTTTTATTTTACAGAAATCTCAGTGATATCAAACAAATTTTAATAATAAATGAATAAAAGAGTCAACAGCCATGCTAGCAACTCTGTGAGGCTGTGCTTATGAACGGTGGCCCTTTAAGCTAATTGCACTATATTCTTGTTTACACTCTTCTTGTTTATTCATTTTGCAATAACTGTTTTCCTATCTACCACAAATATACATTGTTTATGTTATATTTTAATATATTTATATTTTATCCCGATATTTTAACTTTTAAGTTAACTTTTTCTTTTTTATACAAATGTGATGACCACTGTTGGATGGAAGTCTAAGATTTTCATTGCCAATGAATGCTTCTCTATAATTGTTGTGCATAAGACAATAATGAACTTGAAACCTCTTAATTTGAAAGAACTGCACCGTTGTCTCATGCTTGGCTAAAGTCACTTTCACGCTCTTATTAGATTTGTTGTTCAAATGTCGTTACCCTCAACTGCCTAGTAACAATTTCTACATGCAATGTCAGTGAAAGTCCAAATGATCACCTTTGTACCACTTGTTCATTCTCTTTCGCTCTCTCTGTGTGTCAGGTTCAGGCTCAGGTGTGCAGCTCCCTGGCCGTTGCCCAGGCGCTGGCAGATGATGTGGACTGCCATGTGTTTCCCTTCAGAGACTTCGGAAAAGGGCGGATCAAGAAGCTAAAAATCAGCCCCGACGCATTCATACAGATTAGCTTACAGCTGGCATACTACAGGGTAATGCTTTGACAGGCACACACTCAAAACACACACACTGTAGAATGGAGTTGGTATGGTGGCAGAAAGATATATTTTATTCATGCATTTTCATGAACTGGATTGTAAAACAATATGTGGCTGGAGCTGACCAGCCAGTTCTGAAACACACAGTGAAACGAAGGATTGAGTAGGTTCGCCCTGGTCAGGCACATACAGCATACTGGGTTTTAACACTTAGTAAATCACACTCACACATGTGCACAGATTTGTGTTCCCCAGCATTTGCTCTAGGTCGTAGCCACAAGCCTGACTTGTTTCTTCCATTGGGTCTCTAACCATGACCACCTTCTTCCTCCTCCTCCTCCTCCTCCTCCTCCTCCTCCCCCTCCCCCCAGGATCGTGGGGGTTTCTGTCTGACTTACGAGGCGTCAATGACCCGTCTGTTCAGGGAGGGCCGAACGGAGACTGTGAGATCCTGCTCCAACGAGAGCTGTGCCTTTGTCAAAGCTCTAGAGGATGGAGAGGTACTGATACATTCCTTGATTCTGCGCTCTTTCAAGTCTTCAGCTACATTTTCTAAAGCCTGAAAACAGAGCCAAGATAGGTGCAGAAGTCTGGTTTTCTCTGACCACGTGAATTACAATATGCTAAAAGATTATCTAGAATTCTTTTTTTTTTTTTTCAAAAGCAAATTGCCAACCACAGCTTTAAAATCGAAAGCTCAGACAAAGTTTTTAACTCATCATGCTGACCCCATTATCCATCTGAACTCCAGAACAAAATCACTATTGTCACAGTAAAACGATTGTAGTAGTAAAGATGACATTCTAATATTGGCTCAGACTATCATAAGTCTGTTTTGTGCTGCGTTTCTGGTAAATCTCAAGCGTATGGGTGATTTGTAGGTGATTCTATTTCCAGGGATGTTAGTAAAAGTGTGATTTGGTTCTACAGGAAGCGGAACAATGTAGGCATCTCTTCCGGCTGGCTTCAGAGAGGCACCAGAATCTTTATCGAATGGCGATGACTGGAGCTGGAATTGACAGACACCTCTTCTGTCTGTACGTGGTGTCCAAATACTTGGGGGTGGACTCCCCCTTCCTCAAAGAGGTAAGCCTTTGCTTTTGTTCAGTGTTATCTCGCTGTTTTAGTCTTTTCTGATTGTCCCAGTGACTAGACAGAATATGATATGTGGTAGAATATACCCACCTCCTTATCTTATCCTCTTTTGCTCTTCCAGGTTTTGTCTGAGCCTTGGCGTCTCTCCACCAGTCAGACCCCGGTTCAGCAGATGGAGCTGTTCGACCTGAAGAACTACCCTGACTTCATATCGCTGGGCGGAGGGTTCGGACCTGTGAGTGACACACACACTCCTGTAGTTGTAAATGTGAACATAAATAGTAATAATGTTAAAAGAGAAAAAAACGCTCCAAGGCACAAAATGAAGAAGGCCATTTTGTGCCGATACGCGTGGGTCGCTGCCCAGTTCTATTTTTAATGTAAGACTTTGATTTGAAATAGCAATTTAAATAAAAGCTTTTTAATTTTTTCACAAGAAGGGTACCTTTCCTGCCTTTTTTTGTTCCCTTTCCAAAGAGCACCTTCATGATTTGTTTTGAACTTCCGAGCACTCAAGACTTTTTTTTTTTTTTTCCATCATAAATAATAATATATTTTTTAGATAAAGATTTTGGGACAGTGGGTGGTGTGTGATGTATGAATGCTGATCTCCTATAATCTCTCTGCTCATGTCAGGTTGCTGATGATGGTTATGGGGTTTCATACATCATCGTGGGTGAGGATATGATCAACTTCCACGTGTCGTCCAAATACTCCTGCAGTCAGACTGTAAGTAAAGCCTCTGTTACTTTTATGTTTGGATGTGATATTGGTCATTTTGTACAGTAAACTTTAAATCATACGGGGGGGGGTCAATACCCTTTCTCTCATTTTCTACATATTAAAGTACATTTTTGCTTTTCAGTTATTTCCATTTGTATTACCTGCATGTTATTATACTAACTAATTTGAAAAGACTGAATGCACTTCAATACAGTTTCTACTATATTCATTCCTGCTGGGATGTTCAGACATCAGAAAACCGAAAGATAATGCTGTTTCTCACCTCTTACTCAATCTCTAACTCCTTAGCATATTTCCACTGACCCCCTTTTATTTACATGTTCTTTCCAAACATGCTAGGAAGTTACAAATTGATTGAGAGGTGAAAGAAAGCCTCTTACTCAATTTGTAACTTCCCTGTATTTGCGCTGACCACTTTTTTTCTTTTTTAGTACACTTACTAATTCTGAAAATTGATCCCACACATCGTAGCATTTGGCATACATTTTTACATCTTTTTCCAACTTCCCCATTATTATGAAGCATGGGGCCGTTTTGCACGTCCGATGCTTCCATGCGTAGCAGGAGTCCGTTAGAAATTAGCCTGATTACTCACTCAGAAATTTCAATGGATTATTTATTGCACAGTATACAGTATGATCTATTATGTTATCCAGACTGGTTGGTAACAAGGCAGCCAGACAGGTTTTCAAAGCATAAGGCAAGGTTGCGTCACCGTTCGTTCGTTCATTCATTCATTCATTCATTCATTCATTCATTCATTCTTAAACCACAAAGCATGTGACAGGACAGGAGGAAACTGTGCAGTACTTTGCTGTCCGTTTTCACTTCCCTTTTCACATTCTCATTATTACTGTGGTATCTAGTGACATAATAGATCATATATTAACTCCTTGCAGATATATTGAAGTGGTGTATATGTCAGTTGATATGTAATAAGAGTCTTCGTTAAATAGTTTTTACTCCAGAGAGTAGTGACAAGTGTTTACACTGTAAAATGTCCCACTTTGTATGCATCTTAGGCTACATCCACATTGATAAGTTTTCGGTTTAAACCAACATGCTACGTTTATGCCTCGCATCCTCACTACTCGTGAGCGTTTCCAAACCCCTCTAAAAGTAGACATTTGGGGCGTCTGGGTAGCTCACCTGTAAGAGCATGTGCCCATATATAGAGGTTCACTCTTTGACGCAGCAGGCACGGGTTCGACTCTGACCTGCAGCCCTTAGCTCTGTGTCATTCCTCCTCTCGCTCCCCTTTCATGTTTTCAGCTATCCTATAAAAATAAAGGCCTAAAATGCCCAAATATTTTTTTATTTAATTAAATTTTTTTCCTTTGAAAAGGTTGACGCACGTCAGTCAGTCAGTCTTATCGGTTAGGTAGGCTTACATGCGTTTCAGTAACCGCTCCACCTCGTCGTCTGTGCATGCAAATACATCCCTGCACTTAATTTTCACAATTGTTGTTCTTTCTTCAAAGTATTTTCTGTATACCACCGTGATTTTCAACCACCGAGTAACCTCAGACAGTCTGCTTCCTGTTTATTCCAGCATGCACATGCCCAGTGTATGTTGTTTGGTCATGTGAGATGTGTTGTCAGATGGGTTAAAATGGACAGAAATGATTTCTAATATGGAGCCTAAACGCGTGTGTGGATGGAGATTGTTTTTATTTCAAAATGCCATTTAAAAAGGGTAACTGTAGTAGTGTGGATGTAACCTTGTTTACAAAAAAAGATAATATTAATACTATTGGCAGATACATAGTTACAAAATATTTTTAAAGTCTCTCATATATCTATATATATAGCTACTGTATAATACTTTATACTTTAGCCACTTCTCCTCTCTCTCCACATCCTGTTGTCTCCCCCTCCTTCTCTTTATGTGGTTTTCATTTCCCACCCATAATCTTAGATATTGTTCCCTTTTCCAAACCCTTCTTTTTAATACTTTGATTTTATCCCTTTTAGGACTCCCACAGGTTTGGAGCTCAGATAAGTAAAGCTTTCCAAGACGTTATGACTCTCCTCTCTGCTGACACCAAAACCTCCTCGTCCTCCAAAGGCACAGCCCAGCCTCAGCCCAAGAAGCTCCTCTGAATATGGCAGAAAGCAGCTCACCACGCAGACAAATATTCCCCTCAAGACATCTGAGCTGAGTGTATAACCCCATCATCTAGAACTTGTCATCTTAAAAAGCCCAACCCGTGATGTGACTGACCTACACGCATAAATGAAACGGACAGAAGTCAGTTAAAGGAGTAATATCAAAGGGAGATCCCAGCCTAAATCATCTCCCACCTTTTTCAGATAACGGTAACAGCTTTTAGGCCCCGTTCAGACAGAGAAAAAAAAAACAAAGCACACTGAAGACGCAAGTAGCCCTGTCATGTTAGACAGATAATCTGTGGCACTATTTTTCCAAGCTCATCGACAACATGATTTGCATTTAAAAAAAAAAAAAAAACCATACAGTTCAAAAGCCTAAATGGGCACTAACAAATGTATTTTGCTGTTATTCCGCATTAATACATACACTTTTGTATTCTGTATTTTTTGTAATTTTACGAGACCCGTCAATCAGAGATTCAGCTAGACAACTTGAGAATGCTAAATGCTTCCCTTGCCTTCTTTCTCTGAGAATATGAAACCTATGATGGGCGATTTTTAAAGAAAGAGGAAGCAAAGGTTCAATACTTAGAAAGGAAGGTCTTAGAGAAAGAGACCCAAATCTCCCTGACATAAGGCGGAAAGCATTAAGAGGCCCTAATTCTTAATAAAAGTGAAGTAGACCTACGTACATGTCCATGTGAAATGATGCTGTGTCTCAACCCCCCTGACACTATTCATAACAAATTGTAGGCCCATGCTTAAGTTATAAGTGCATGTTGTAGACCAATACTAAATATTAGAAAAGCTTGAGAAAGAATTGGCTACAACAAGGCGGTTAATAAGATAAATCTCAATGAAGGGAAAGAGTTACTCACAGAATAGCACATTTTACTCCCAATTGTTACTCAAGTTACATTGTTGGTTGTAGTTAAAACTGGAGTCTTGTTTATAGCCATGTGTATGAAGGATGGAAGAAGGGTAGGAAGGGAGGGGGAAAAAGTAATGCAAATGACTTTTTCATTATTATTAGGGCCCAGGCACCGACAGAGTCGGTAGGCACAGGCCCTATTGAAATTTAAATGTTTCTTCTTCTTTCTATTATTATTATTATTATTATTATTATTATTATTATTATTATTATTATTATTATTCTATGTGTTTGAGCTCCTTTTTGAGGTGCTTGGGCTTTTGATGTTTCCTAAAAAATAGGTAGTTGCAGACCTTACACTTTGATGTCCTCTTCCTAGCTGGTTGACCATATCCATTTCAAAAGTGTTCAGGAAAGCCTTAAGAACTTGATGATGCTTCAATTTGAATATTGTGATTTTTTTTTTGTTGTTGTTGTTGAAGGGCGTCGTCGTGGCGGCACGTCAAACTTTGATGTAACACCACGAAAAAGAAAGTTGTTGTAACTCGAATTTACATTGTCTGATCTGCCCCAAATCTTTCATACATGTTAGTCATAGTATTGGCTCAATAGCGCCCCCTGCAAAATTTCAAAGAAGTAGCCCCTGCAGTGCATTTCACCGTGATGTATGAGGTTTGGTATGCATATGTATTATGTCCAAACTACAAAAAAAGCCTCTTGGAGCCATACCCTAAACCCAACAGGATGTCAGCTGTATTCAAATTATTGTGCAATTTATGGATGAATTTGACAAATTGCAGGCTACTTTAACAAACTGCTCCTTCAGATTTAACCTGATTGACTTCAAAATTGGTCAGTAGAATCTAAAGACCTTGGTGAAGCTTAATTCCGAAGTTTTTTCATTTTTATCATACGGTGTGGGCCTAGCAGGGCAGCGGATTTTGATGTTCCCTCGCCAAACAGTAGCTAGTTTGTAACTAGACTGTACATTGCCCAATCTGCTCCAAATGTCTTATGCTTAGTTAGAGACCAGACCCGAGGACATCTATCAGTCAATAAGGAGTTATAGTCATAGCGCCACCTATGGGCAATAGGAAGTCAGTCTTGTGGGACGAAGATTGTTTGATTAAGTCGAAGTCTTGCGTGCAGTGTCCGATGGTCATGGAAATACACGGCCGCATCGACTGGAAAGCGCCAGCACCCCCGACGTGCGCAGAGTGCTAGGGCCCGTTCATCGCTGCTTGCAGCTTTCATTATTTTAGCTTTTTTATTGTCCGTACGGTGGATTGATTTAATAAGGCATTTATGTTTTAGATATGCTTCAGCTTGTCAGACACAGTTGTGTTTTTACTGCTTACACTTGAGTGAAATGCACCTCAAGTGTTTGAGATGGTCAGAAGTGGACTGTTGCAGTGTGGTATACGGTTGCATTGCCTTGTGATTATTCTTATTGTCACTGTTATTTTTAATGTTATAGAAACCTTTTTCGGTTCTTTCTCGAATGTCCCACCAGCAATGCCCGCACACCGTCATGCTTTATTTTTCCATAAGGGCTCCCTTTTGTTTACCGCTGTGCCACTCTGGGTTGACATAACTTAAAGAATGTACAATAAACATGACCTTAACCCTCCATGTGCCAGAGCCCGCCATCTGCCCCCATTGAGGCTGTGCACGCCAATGCAAAGGAACATAGTAATTTAAATCATATAAATTGTAATGATATAATGGGGAAACAGTTGTAGGAAAAAGTGAAATCTGCAGTTGATTCTCACCGTACGGGTTTGGGAAAGGGAAAGGGAAGAGGCTCCTGCCAACTCTTTGACTTAAACATACCAAATAGGGCAAAGACAAACCGCAGTTAAGTACTCTATTTAAAAGGCTTAGATTTACAAATGATATGAGGTAATGCAGTCCACTTCGGCGCCAGTGGTGCTTTCTGCCAGAGGAAGGGATCAGTAATGTGCCGATACTCTCACAATCACCCGTGTCCATCCCTGGTTTTAAAGCTACGGTGTGGCATTTAAGAAACGTGTGCCTGAATTCAGTAAAACAGTTTCAATGCAATTTTTGATCAATGCAATTGCTAAGGCAAACCTTGTAACATTTATTAACACTGTCGTGTGTGTGTGTGTGTGTGTGTGTGTGTGTGTGTGTGTGTGTGTGTGTGTGTGTGTGTGTGTGTGTGTGTGTGTGCTCGCTCGCTCGCTCGTGTGAACAAGAATGTACTTCAGTTGGTCAGTTAGTTACTGTTAGCATCGTCAGGATATGTTCTTATGTGCATTGATATAGTGGTAAAACAAAGACTTTATTAATATTTTTAATAAAAAAGTGTCTGTTTTTGTTAAGAAGGCATTAACCTTCCACTACAGCTCTGTTCTTGTTTTGTAACTCTACAATAATGGATTGTTGGTTTAATATTTTCATAACATCAGACCAGAGTGTCTTCTGTTTCTCTCAGGTTCAACATTTAGCGGCTCATTCCCCAAACTGTTGACTGCCAGATCAGCCGTTCGTTTTCTATGATGACTCACAGCCAACAAGGCAGTGATCGGACGTTTGTAAAAGATCGGTAAAGACAATTTCTACAGCTGCAGCAATGTAAACTAATAACTTCTCTACCTTTCTCCACTTGTGACTTTTTTTTTTTTTTACTTTAACAGTTTTTTTTGTTTTATTTTCCTTTTTTCAGATTAGTACTCATTTGTTATTTTAGCATTTATAGTTTTTGTTACCCCGTTAATCACAAAAAGATTCTTTGATGATGACAAAGTGTTCAAACATTTGCGTATGGGACAAAACCGAACTAAACCAGTTCACCCAGTTTGTCAAATTCCAAAGGTCAAATGTCAATGAAATACAACTAAATGCTCTATTGTGATCACACAAAAAAGTGAAGCTTATTGTTTGCATCCCAAAAAAAAAAAAAAAAAAAATCTCCAATCACATAAAATCAACCACTTTTAAATCTTTAATTGTAACGTCCTCTCTTGCGTTTTGTACGTACGTTCATGCCTCAACCTGCCTGCCTGGAAACCACAAAGCCACTCAAACCCACTCTGTGCCTCGATCGACTCCACTGTGTTGCATATTTTATTAACACCAAGTCCTATGGAATGGATAAGTGGACTCAGTGTCCTCTGCCTTTCAACAGTTTGGACAATGTGCCTCTCTAAACTAGCTCTCTAAACCCCCTCTAAACTAGCATTTAGCAGCAATTTTAGATTCAATTTTTTTCTTTGTGTTAGGACTTAAGGTTTACATTAAGATTAGCACGGCCTCTTCTTACTTAATTGATTTTGGCATACATTTGTATCATTTATTTCTGTGTAATCTGTTTCTGCTGTTTTTACTTATGGTTAATAGTGAGGCTTGAACATTTTTGACGAATGTGGGGGTATTATACGTACATTTTAATGATATCCCATGTTTTCTGAATTTACATTCCGAAAGATGCTTATTATTCCTGTGTTTTTGTCAGTGGTTTTCATTTTAAAAACATATTTAAATGTCAATTGTGGACTTTGTAAAGGTTTTACCAATGGTGACGGCATGTTATTTACATTAAAAATACTCAAATACTGAACCTGTGGTACATCTGCATTTCATCTATTTTATGTTGTGTGTGCCCAAAGGCTCTGCCTACACTAACGCCAGTGTCCTTCCTTCACCGCACATTTTGGACGTGTGTGTGTGTGTGTGTGTGTGTGTGTGTTTAAAATATTATGGAGTACTGAAGGAAATGGCTTGTCTGCTATGTCTTTGGAGGGCCTGTAATGCGTGTTTGTATTAGATTAATATACCACAAACCCAGACTGTGTGCTGAAGGAAAATAAAAAATTGAGCGGAAGTACGTAGGAGGGCGGAGCTAGGCCATGTATGCCAGGGAAAGACAAGGTAAATAATCAAAGTTAGTCATGGTAAAAACAAAATTTAATTTTGGCTCATGATTTTATTTTAATTGTTTTACTTGCCAATCATTTTCCCTCAATATGTCAAAATGTAGGCTGAGAATTAGTTTTTTTTTTTTTTGTTTTTTTTTTTTGATTTTTCATGACTGACTAACTATTTTTCTTTCTCTTAATCGCAGAAATTGGCTATAGGCGCCCCTGCCATGCATGTGTGACTGGCGAACATTCAACCTATGATCGACTGTAACTTTGAAAAGCCGGCACGGCCAGAAATGTATGTATATGTGCATGGGGTAGGAGGTTGGGTAGACTTTAGGGTCTTGATGCCCTCTTCCAACTCGACTGGTAATTTATTTGAGTTTGTTGAGAGGAGCTAAATAATATATATATAAAAAAAAACAAAAAAAAAACTGCATGCCCTCTTCCAATTGGACTGGTAATTTATTTGAGTTTGTTGAGAGGAGCTAAATAATATATAAAAAAAAAACTGCATCTCAACAGGGAACTCAGCTGATTAAAAGCCCTCAGTCATTGTATGTTAAAAGGGCTTATGACTCAATGGTGTTTTAAGCCCCCAATATCTCCTTCCAGGCAGCGTTGCGACCGTAGACTTCAAAGCACCTAACCCTAACCATTGCCTAATCCCAGGCAGTGATGCCTGGAAGGAGACGTTGGGGGCTTAAAACAACGATAAACGCTTAGACCTCAGCTGAAGTAGTGTCCTTATTCTGACAAAGACCATTAAAGAAAACCATTGTGTAACGACCACAGACACGAGACCGGTGGACTCAAATGCACGACTCTCAAACAATAGTAGGTATAACAGAATAGTTTACTGGGTAGAGTTCGAACAAAACAACACTCACAATAAGGATCAAAGTTCAAACTAAGGAAAACGCACGACGCTGAAGTTGGCATCCGATTCGCAGCTTCCGATTCGGCAGTTAAGGGGAGATTTAAGGGGAACTTAAAACTGTCCGATTTACATTGCTAAGTGACTGATCCTCCGTTTTTTGAACCTCTTACTGTATTGAATGAGTGTTAGTCATTAAGGTAAATTATTAATTATGTCTAAAACACACTTTTAGATTTGTGAAAGCTTTACTGTCTTTATGAGAACACAATAAAGGGAGATTTTACTGTTTTTTGCATATGTAGACCACATTAGACCAGGTCCAGATCCAAAACCGCAATACCTAGACTTGTCAAATCAGGACTACATGATCCCAGAGAGGCTAAGGAGTCTTAAAAACCCAGTTTGAGATTTGTGAAAGCTGTATTCTATTTGTGGAAATGCAATAAAGAGAGATTTTACTGTTTTTTGCATATGTAGACCACATTGGACCAGGTCTAGATCCAAAACCACTACACCTAAACTTGTCAAAACTGGACATGAATTAACCCAGAGAGGCTAAAGAGTCTTAAAAACAGATTTCAGATTAGTAATGCTTTTATAGCAGGTCCACTGTTTTATTTATTGCCACAGCATGGCCTTTGCTAATTGACTTTCAATGTAGAAGTCCACATCTCTCCATGTCATTTCTTATATCCATGAGCAGGTCTTCCTTCTCACTTCAAAAGAAAAGTAGAAAAAGTTATTTTTACCTTTTGGAAACCTGGTCTAATGTGGTCTACATATGCAAACAACAGTAAAATCTCTCTTTATTACATTTTCACAAATAGAATAAAGCTGTCACAAATCTGAAACCGTGTTTTTAAGACTCCTTAGACTCTCTGGGATCATGTAGTCCTGATTTGACCAGTCTAGGTATTGCGGTTTTGGATCTAGACCTGGTCTAATGTGGTCTATATGTGAAAAAAACAGTAAAATCTCCCTTTATTGCATTTTCACAAATAGAATAAAGCTTTCACAAATCTGAAAATGTGTTTTTAAGACTCCTTAGACTCTCTGGGATCATGTAGTGCTGATTTGACCAGTCTAGGTATTGTGGTTTTGAATCTAGACCTGGTCTAATGTGGTGTACATATGCAAAAAACAGTAAAATCTCCCTTTATTGTGTTCTCATAAAGACAATAAAGCTTTCACAAATATAAAAGTGTGTTTTAGACATAATTAATAATTTACCTTAATGACTAACACTCATTCAATACAGTAAGAGGTTCAAAATTACAAACGGAACCTGATATGGAAATCTCGGCTGGAACGTTGAACGAGACCGTGGTTCGCACTGATGAAGATGAACTGGCACAAGACAAAGGAAGACAAGGACTATTTATACATGAGTCATGAATCAAGTGAAACCAATCAGGGGTGGGGTAGACAATCACAATGGTGGGGAATTCACACAAAGGAAGGAAGTCAGGTTCTGAAACGAGAGGCAAAAGGTGACGCAAGTGCACGAGACCTGACACGAGTGACTAAACGAACATAGTTGTCGAGACATAACGCATTGTTCCTAAACTGCTATTTGAATCTCTCTTATTGCTTATTCTTGGATCCTATATCCCTTTTTCCACTTGACCAAAGTTGGAAAATATGCACGACTGCTGAGGCCATTAAATAGAGCTGAAGTCTGACTGCTTCAGCTGTTTTTCCATTCATTTTCAATACAAACCAGCTGCTACTTCATTCATAAAGCTGGGAATTCACTTCAGCATCACCTTTTAAACAATACTTACTGTAAAGTGTAGGTATCGTTCAACTTTTCAATGACATTCACAATAATTAGACCAAAGCCGCCCAATTTGGGGCCCGGGGGCCAAGTTTGGCCCGTGCTCTCTTTGTTTTGGCCCGCCATGGATTTGACATGCTCATGCTTATTCTCCTCTTATTTTAAAAGTAATGACTACGAAACATACATTTTGTGCAGTTAAAAAGTACGTAATCTGAGTTTAACGGCAATGTAGTGCACAGTGCTGGTAAACTTAAAATTTAAATTACAATATTAAATTACATACGTACGTTTTATCTATGGAGAATGGAGAATTATGGTATTTTTCAACATCGACATTTATGTTTGGCCTGTGGCCTTCCATCCAGATACATTTTGGCCTTTCATATGAAAGAATTTGGGCACCTCTGAATTAGACCCATTTCCACTTGTCTTTACTTCACCTTCTTGCTACACAATTAAGTCAGCAATTTAGTGTATTTAGTGCGACAGCTTTACGAAAAACCTTTAAAAATATTCTGCTTTTGTTTTATACATTATTGGTATTATCCATTTTTTCAATGAAATTCATACTAATTAGACCTCTTCTCACTTTTCCAACTATTCTTACTACTTTACCTTCTTCTTAGGCATTTAAGCCAGGAATCAAGGAATCAAGTTTGGCTTCAGCTTTTCAGCATTCACACACATTTTCTGCAGAAAATGCATTTTCGAGTTGGCCAAATTAGCCGTAACTGCGGAGAAATTTGCCTGTAATACAGAAAGAAAGCAGAAAGAGGGGCAGTAGAGCAGAGATGCTGCATGAGTGCTGTGAGATTTAAAAAAAAAAAAAAAAACTGCAGTGGGCCTCATGTGAACTATGATACTGCAATAACAGTATTTATTTATTTATTTATAAACGTGCAATAACAGAATCTATTTTTTAAACGTGCAATAACTGTTTTTATATGCCGGCATTCAATATGTGCAATGTCAATATTTATGCTGCGGTCAAACTCCTTTTTAGTGTCATGTTTTAATGTAAAACTAACAGTCTGTGGCATTTGTATTTATTTTTTTTATACTTATTTTGTTTTTTAGTTAAGTAAAAAAAAAAATGTTTTATTTTTTTTATTGTCATATGCACAGTAAGGAAACATGTTTCCCTGTACAATGAAATTCTTCCTTAGCTGTCCACAGAATGCCATACAATGTCAAATCTACAATAATAATAAAAAAATACAATACATACTAGAAATATACAAAATAAAACAATTTTAAAAGGCAGCAATAATATATAATAATATGTTCATAAGTGCACTCTGTATACAGTTAAATGACAATAAAAAGCTATCTATCCACCTAATGTACGCAGATGGTCTGGTGATTCTTTGTCCATATAGTGCATATAGTCCTTCAACAGTTACTAAGGGTCTGCTCCCAATATGGCTCAGACTTTGACATTAAGTACAACTATAAGTGCTAGAAGCAGGGAGGACAATAAACTGTCATTTCCTGCTTTCTCTCTGGTGCTGTCCTTAAAGTGTGTGATGAGGTCAAATACTTAGGGCACTATATAACTGATGACCTGTCTGATGATAGGGACATTCACAGACACTACTGTATGATGTACGCACAAGCTAATATGCTGAATCGCAAATTTAGTATGTGTACATTGTCTGTGAAGACCACACTTTTTAAAGCTTTTTGCACTCCAATGTATACTGCCCTCTTATGGCGTAGCTATATATATATATATATATATATATATATATATATATATATATATATATATATATATATATATATATATATATATAAAAAATTCTCATTCTGTGTAAGGGCTTTTAAGTCCTGAACTTCCCCCCCTTAATCTGCAGACGAGTGGGTTTGCTTTTGTTCCCCTAGTCAGGAAAACCCGGGATGATATCACACATGAGTTGGAGAGAGAGCGTCTGGAAAGTGAAAGTAAAATTTCCAAGAGGAGAATGGGTCAGACGCAGGATCGGAGCAGACGAACAAAGGCATCACCACAGCACAGTAGGTAAAACAGTTACTATTATTGTATTATATGTTTGTTTTTTTTCTTTATTCCTCTGACACACATGTATGTATATGTATATTTCTGCACATTGGGTTTCTGGTGTCTGCGTAGTTGTACGCGGTGCGGTGCGTGCAGGCGCGTAGGCTATCGGCTGAGGGAGAGAGAACCCTCGTTTAGCCCACCTGTAGCCTTGTCATGACTCGTCTATGATCCAAATCCCAAATGTTCTGCATTTATATAGCGCTTTTCTGGTCTTAAGTGCTTGACACACTACATTATTCTCATATATTGTCTATATTTAATGCTGGTCTCTGGACTTTATCCGTGCACTCTTCGACCTATTTGCACTACCACCATGACGCACAATCTCATACTGAATCACAGGGTCAGCTCCTGCCCTATCACTGCAAGCGTCTCATGCGTATACATCCCTTAGTACATTCATGTGGATTTTTAATTTAATTTAATTTAATTTATTTAGTATTTTTTTATTTTATTGTCCATGCTATTCATGTGGATTTGCTTTTTTTTTATCATCCGGTTTGTGATGTAGCCTATGTGTATGTTGTGTGTGATGTCTTAAGCTACTGGGACCTTGAATTTCCCCTTGGGGATCAATAAAGTATCTATCTATCTATCTATCTATCTATCTATGCCATTACACACATAAATTCATGCGTGTGACTGGTCATCAGACTCATGCAGATCAGGGTATCATTGGCTAATCCTTACTTCATTTGGGGGTTCTGTATCTTGCCCAAGGGCACTTTTTCATGTAGACTGCAGGCCAGGGATCAAACCCCCGACTTTCTGATTTATAGACACGCAGCCTATTGTTTTTATTTTATTTTTAAATCCCTTTCTTCCTTCCTTCCTTCCTTCTTTTCTAAGAAAATACATTTTCCATGAGCGCAGGAGAAATCCGAAAGGAGAAGTTTTACAAGCGTGCAGAAGCAGCCAGATTGCGAGGAGAAGGGCCAAAGCTAAGAACAGGAAATCTGTCCGAGCAACAACATATTTGAGTCCAAGCAGAAAGTTGCAGCACAAGCAGAGCAAATCCAAGCGCGAGCAGTGACTAGTTGAGTGTGAGAGCAAGGTTTTGAGGGAAATTATTATGAAATCTGAACAGAATATCAGTGAGAAATCTTCTCAAATTGAAAGAATGCGCTCTTGAATAAAGACAGGAATATAACTCCATATACCAGGTTAATGTTGACATCAAGAATCGAACCCCAAAAAGTTTCTTTAAAGTACTTAACGGGACTAACATAACAGATATACATCCATGGTGAAAAGTTATATATTAAAAGATTTCAGGACTTCATTAATCGATAACAGATCACTCAAACAAAGATTGATTTTAATTGGAGGATCGATTATTTTAACCCATAGCCTGATGACCATGTGAGTTCTTTTCTCTGCAGGGAAAAAAAACACTTTATTTTATACAATATTATTTTGTCTGCAGTAAAGTACTTCTAATTGAAGGCCCCCTTGCGTGATACATTCCACCGCAATATCTCTGTGATGTGACTGCATGAAGTGAACTCAGTGACTTTGAATGAATTGACTCAGATCAGTGATAATGAATAGGCCGGCAACAATTCTTACATAATTGTCTAACTGTCAATTATTTTTACGCAATCGCGGTTTCTTATTTTTAACCGCAATTAATTGCTGATGTTAGCGAAGATCCTTAGGCGTATGACTGGTAACTGTTGATTTTGTTTAGATGTGCCACATTGTAACTATATAAGTGATTATTGGTCAGACTGTTGAGCTAAAGCTATGCTATTTCTTGGGGCGTGGTTTACTTCATATGGCTGTGTCCCCGTGTTATTACATTATCTGGGTCACATGACAGCGATAAAACCAAAAGATGTATCCTGGAATTCATTCAAAAGTTGAATTTGTTAAATAAGTTATTCATAAATAAATGTTTTTAGATTTGACTGAAAGAGACAATTATATTGTTAATTGCAATTATTTTCGAGACAATTAATTGCACAGCAAAATTTGTAATTTGTCCAACTCTAATACAGTTTTTTCCAACTGCTTACACACGTTTTCAAAACTGTCTCCTTTTTTCAAAACTCTACACACAATTCTCAAAACTGCACACACAAAATGCAAAATGCCTCACATCTCCTTCCAAATGAAAAACTGCATTCAAAATACCATAAACACATCTCAAAATCAAGCATTTGCATCAAATGGCAAACACTTTTTTCATAATAGTACATTTTTGGATATACCATGTACACACTGTTGTTCTAAATCTAAAGCTCTTTTGTCTTTCATAGGCCTATAGCTACATTAACAATGTTCTAGAGAGAAAGTAATCTGCTGAGAGTGGTTGAAAAGTGCACTGTAAAAAACAAACAAACAAAGTCTGATTGATTTGTAATGCTGAAATAGTAATTAGATAGTTGCATGCAGTTTGGATGCCATTGTAAAGCTACTCAACATGGGCTTCTCTCATGGTCAATCCGTGGTTGATCACATGATGAATAAGTGTGGTCCTGATCTCATCAGAGATGGCTCTCCTTTCCTCTTCTTCCCTGCTCCTCCTCCTCCTCCTCCTCGTTGTCATCCCCTGTCTGTCCCTCCTCCTCTCCTTACTCTCTGTCTATTGTTGGCATCCGTTGTTCAAAACAGGTAATCTGACCTTTGACCTCTGAATAGGCCTATACTAAAGCAGTGATTGGTTAGTGTTCAGTTATGACATAATGTGTTTGCACATGTGAGGAGTGTGTGTGTGCCCTGGTAAGTAAGTGTAGCAATTTGATTGGTTGTGTTTAGAAAAGGAAAGCAAGTCACTTCCTGTTAGATTTTTGTGTCTTAGGTAGAGAATTGTGTGTAGTGTTTTGAAAAGTGTTTTATGCAATTGAAAACTGAGTGAAAGGCTGAGAAATAGCTTATGGTTTTGGAGATTTGCTGTGTAATTTTGCACTTTGAGTGAGAGGTTTCAAAAACCGTGTGACATGAAAAGATTTTGTGTGTAAGCAGTTGGAAAAAACTGTAATGAGAGGGATAAATGTGGCTTTGTTAACCCTGCGCTGGTCCTCGATGTGTGCCAATTGTTTTTGGCAGTGTACTGTATATATGGAAGGGCAGTTGATTTCTTCTTAGCGGCATGCTAGTGAAAAGTTTCTGTTGACAACACATTTCACTGGAACCACCACCACATTGTACGTAAAGGGGGGAGAACTCTGGGTCCACTTGTCCATTTAGATCCTATGATAAATGAGTGGTCTCTTAGAGAGAAACAGGGAATTTGGAGCATCAAAGACTTCATTTCCTGCATTCTGATACATTTCAGGCCCCATTTTATGGTGAAAATTTCTTTATTTATGTGAAAGAAGAAAACACAACATTCTGGTGGCAGGTAACAATTCAAAATATAATTGGAATATAATGCAGTAAAGGGGCTTTCACATCTGACTACACGTGACCACAAAGTCCAGTTCATTTGATTTGTTTGAACAGGGCATAACGGTAACTTTTTTTCCCAAGGAGCACGATTTGCTCCAAAGTTGAAAAATGTATGAGTGACTTACATAAGGTAATTGCTATTACTGTACAATAATGTTATGAATACAACGCGTTATGAAGTGTAATGTTTTCTTTTTTTAAATATTGATCATTACCAGAACTTACCAGAATTATATAAACAGCCACGCTATTACATTTTATTTTCAGATTCAAAATAGCACTTCTCCCGACACACAGTATGAGACCAGTACGCCTCACTAGGTCAGTTTCACAGGCATTCATTCCAGTCCCCCCATACTAAAACTACTATGGTCAGAAATCCTTTTTTCATACATACACCAAAATTTGGAATGACATTCCCACTCACATCAGAACACTACCACCGTCTAAGTCTTGTTTGCACTGTTTGTTTTTGTCACGATTTTGAGTTTCTGTTTCTTAAAATACATCCATGAAGAAAACCAAACGCATTCCGATTCTAACAACATATTTCCATTTTATGCTGGTTAGGATAGGAACTTCAAAAGCCAGGCCTTGTTTGTGGTAGTGGACATCTTCTACTTTTACTAAAGTAAATATGTCTCTGGTTATTTGTACTTTTACTTAAGTACTGAGATTCAGTATTTCCTCCACCACTGCAATGTACAAGTCATCTGCGAAGGCGGTCTGCCGCTTCCCAGGTGGTGCACAGGAAGTGTTATGTCCTTATATGGGAATTTGCGGGGCGTTTTCTTATTCTAATTAGGAACAACTGGCACGCGCTTTCAATTAAAGACATGGGATTCATCAATCCTAAGAACACAGGTGCGAACAATTCTGTTGTTTAAGAACACGTCATGAATCCGACGTAGACTTTTCTTAGGGACTTTCTTAAGAACATATTTAAGAGAAAACTTAGGAAGATATTGGTGAATGAGGCCCATTGATTCTAAAGACATGGATTGTGTCTGATGACATTGTGTCTGTGTCTTGTGCGCTGACGTCACTCACTTAAGGCACCCTGCCATTCTTGCTCTAACTACGCTACTCTCGTAAGGGGGTTGCGGTATACCGCTCTACCGCGGGAATTTCTTGCTTTTCAACCGCGGTAAGAAAAAATCCATACCGTGACCGTCCCAGCCCTACTGCTTTGTGTTTCCCGCCTTTGTGATTGTATGCCCAGCCCTGATGTGTTACACCTGTTCCTTTCCCTTATGTCACCTGTTCCTTGTTTAACCTCGTTACCCTGTGTGTTTAGTCTCTCTGTTTCCTTGGTGTTTTGTCGGATCGTTTTTCTGTATTGTGGACATATTTTGCCTGTTGCTTCAGGATACTTTTTGTTGGACCTTTTGCTTAAATTAAATCTTTGAACGCTACTTTGCTCTCATCATCTCTGCATTTGGGTCCAAGCTTCGCCTCCACCGTGACAGTTTTGTTGTTTTTAGTTGTCTGTATCTGTCTAGCCCATGCTAATGTCCTGTACAGTACGTGTGTTTCTGTCTTCATGTGCCCTAACTGTGTTCAATGTTCTATGTTTCTGCAGAACAGGAACCTGTTGGAAACCAGTTTTTAAACTGAACCAGGCCTGTTTAAACTGTAACTTAATGTTACTTTTAATCCTTTCCTGTATATAATATATGAAATGAATATATTGTCAATCATGTTGAATATACAGAAGTAGTGTAAGGGACCGCCCCTACGGTTCGGCATTCATGTGAACCATGGATCCATTGCAAATGTAACCATCATAGTGTGGAATACAGTTTAACTGCAGTTGTTACGTGAACATGGCGCAGCATAGTCTCTCTACTTTTGGCATCCTTGCATGGACCACATCCAATTTTCAAACTCTGCCTTTTGTTTTGATCTCAACTGCACACTTGTAAAGTTTCGTGACTGTCAGACACACACACAGACAGACAGACAGACAGACAGACAGACAGACACCTGGCAAAGTACTGAAAATTGCCTCTGTGGTTGTTCCTGTCCATCACCTTCCACTTTCTTTGTGTTGGCGTTCTAAACTCTGGTGGATTAATGAGGACTATTGTTAACTGCTCCTCAGATCTCTGCAGGGTAAATCCAGACAGCTAGCTAGACTATCTGTCCAATCTGAGTTTTCTCTTGCAGACTAAAACAACTTTTGAACGTACACATGTTCCACCAAAACAAGTTCCGGTAACACTTTTGTCCTGGGAGTGTTTGTTTTGTCTGTTTTTTCCCTCTCCCCCTTTTTGTTTTTTCCCCTGTTTGTGTGTCTGTCTGGCCGGAGGAGCGGAATCTGGGTCAAGGGGCGTGGCCGGGCGAGCGACCTACCTGCACGGCTGCTGGCTGTTCTCCATCGCCGCCGCTCAGCTGTGACGGATTCACTTGATTGCGGCTGCAGCTTTTTATCCCGGTTGGAATCTGCATTCGGCGCCAGATCGTTTCGTTTACCATAGTGACTGCAGCAACCCCTGCTCGCCGTTTGCCGCTGCCCTCGCCTCTCAGCCGTGCCTCCACCTCTCTGGATTCCCGTGAGCCTTCTACTACTCCTCGCCCCTCTGCCGTGCCACCCTCTGCCTGGATCCCTGTGAGCATTCGGACACGACATCCTTCTTCGTCCGCTGCAATCCTGACCTCGTCGCCAGCCCTGCTAGCTGACCTTCCTTCGTTGTTTCTGTTGAGATCTAAGATTAAAGACACTAAAAACTTTTCTATTTGAGTTCGTGTTTGTGTGCCTCTGAGTTCTGGGTCTCAGTCAAAGCCATAACAACTTTACAATAAGGTACACAAAAAAATAGGTAGTTAATGATTAGTTACTGTTTTTGAAAGAGTAACGAATGATTAGTTACTGTTTTTCAGAAGGGTAGTTACTGTTTTTCAGAATCAGTAACTCATTCGTTACTCTTTCAAAAAACAGTAACTTCCCTTCTGAAAAGCAGTAACTAATCATTCATTACTCTTTTAAAAAACAGTAACTACCCTTCTGAAAAACAGTAACTAATCATTCGTTACTCTTTAAAAAAAACAGTAACTACACTGTTTATTGTATATATGCGGTTGCCAGTGAGTTACTGTAACTACCCCATTACAGTACCATAACTGTACATGTATTTTACAGTATGATGCCCTTACCACAGTTCCATTGTACAGTATAATACTCTTACTGTAACTTAGTTTTACAGTATAACCTTACTGTAACTTAGTTTTACAGTATAAACCTTACAGTAATTGTACTGTAATTACAATTTGCTAAATTATTATGTAATTGTCTTGCTGTCTTATAGTTTTAATGTAATTGTGGTTCACAGTATATTACACTATTTGGCATTGGCAGTACAAACTATTTTGATCATTTTACATAAATGCTATTGAATTTAATAAATTCCAAATAATTGACTTTAGTCCATGTACAAAAGTAATACATTTTTATTTTCGTATTATACAGGTACAATACCAGGATCAAGATTTTTTTTTGTCTGAAAGTGCAAAAAAAACAGACAAAATTTACATACAAGCGATACTACAACCATGTTTAAGTATGCGCCAGGGGCAGATTGGCCATCTGGCATTTCTGGCAAATGCCAGAGCGGCCGGACCATTTTTTTAAATGTGGGTCGGTCAAATGTATTATTGTGTAATATTAAGCATTAGGCCAGTCGGCAACGGCTGTCCTGGTCCCGAGATGGGCCGACCGACCCAATCAGAGGTTACTTAAATTGGGACGTTCAGTCAAAATCAAGCACGTCACCTTCAAACGGGATCTCTGTTTGCAGGGTTCATGCTGTATCTGACCCTCTCGGTGATCATGCTGCACTGGGGGACCGTGTGCGCAGTGAGAAGCCGCTGCTGACGGGCGCAGAGCTCCGCTGGAACTCCGACTGCTGTCTGTCTGCGCGGCCGTCTAACGGCATCAGTATTAAATTGAGACAGTTTCATTACCATTACCATTATAGTTGGTTTTAACGCCTGATGCGAAGTGTAGGCCTATTAGGAGTAGGCTACATATGAAAACCCTGAACAAGCAGCGTCGTTCTGCTCCATCTTTCTGCTGTGCCCCATTCACGTAGTAGTTTTACACTATGAAGGTTAAACTCTGCAATTAATCCGCGGTTCACATGTATGTATGAACTGTGGTGGTCCGTTACACTGTAGGCTATATTCAACATCACTGATTAAGTAGCCTAATTCAATCCTACATTTTTCAACTTGGGAGCAAACATGCTCCTTGGGGAAAAAAGTGATCATAAAGCCCTGTTCATGCTAATTAAACAACTGGAATTTTGGGTCAAGTGTTGTCCTATCTGGCCCATGTCCCAGATGTGAAAGCCCCCTTACTGGACTACTAAATATAATAATATTCCATTATATTTTGTATTTTGAATTGTTACCTGCCACCAGAATTTTGTGATTTCCTTGCAATAACTATTGACATTTTTACCATAAATTGGTGGCTAAAAATGTATCAGAATGCAGGAATTGAAGTCTTTTACCCTCAAAATTTCCTGGGGGAGGACCCCCAGAGCCCCCCCCCCCAACTTTATGTGTTCCCCCAAAGACCAATTCTGAGCAAGGAAAAACCCTGAAGTATAATCACAGACAGCCATAAAAAAACATTTAAATTGCAGAGTTAGAGAGTTAAAACAGATTAAAAGATGGAGAACCAGACAGACAATATGTACAGTGTCAACAGAGAGAAACACGGACAATAGAACAGACAGACAGTGACAACAAAGAACAACATACTGTAGAGAATGACAGTAACCGCATACAAACGGCATAAACAGGCAGTATGTGTAAATTTGTTATAAACGTGTGCTCTTTAAAAAGTAGTAAGCATTGTTTGCAAGTTCCATTAAATGTTTAAAAATCTGTTACATAAGGTACTGCTTATATTATTTCACCACCTGTACACAAATGTAAAGTGAATGCACGTGTCCGTGGGTCCGTGTAACGTTGGACACTGAGGCTAATTTTTGCTGGACATCTTGATGGTTTTAAGTGGCCAAACTCTGAAGCCGAGGCAAAAAAAAATGCTATCCACAAATGCTCCACATTAACGTTACTTAAAGACACTTTCCCTGTCACCCGACATAACTTATAGAGTCAGTGTTTTTTTTTAAAGATGTAGCTAATGTTAACATTAGATGCTATTAAAACTAGATGGGCAACTGTAGAGGTAACGGTTTAATGTTAACTTTACCTCCACTAATGTTAATATATATAACTATAGGTTAATATAAACGCGATAATACGTTTTGCTTAAACATGCTAAAACACTGACAAACCAATCAACAGAATCGGGAATATAACATTAGCATTAAGCGGAGGTAATGTTAGCCAAAATGCGGCAACAGCAAGCTTAAAAGCTAGCAGTTACTGAGCTAGTAACTTCCAGAATATGGGTTACATTTTAATTCAGACAAAGATATAGACTAATGGTGGTCTGACAAGTGAAAAAGATGTTCCGAACATTGCGTGTAAAACGAGTTGTGTTAGCTTTACCGAACATCATAATAGCTAATCCTCACCATGGGGAAAATGAAACAGTTTGCCCTTGCCTAGCTATGACGCAGGTCGGTAAACTAAACCTAACGTCGCTGCTTGCGAAGGCTTGTGAGCAGAGATTTTAATGTCACAGAATTAGCAAAGATTGGTCTTACCTTAACGCTGCTCCAGCTCTCTTCGAGGAGTGTGTGTGACCGGACTGTGGTGCGCACAGACCAAACCGTTACTCCTTTGAGGTCTCTACCCGGTAGGCCTGTCGCGATAGTCAATAAATCAATTAATCGCACGATAAAAAAAATTAGCTCGATAATTTCCATTTGCATGCTTGTTTGTTTTCCTTGTCTCTCTCTCTCTCTCTACCAAAGAGACTGGATGACGATTTTCGGTTCTTTAGAATAGGAGGAGAGAACCCTCTTGTCAGTGCATGATCTTTGTGCTGGGAGGCGCCGTATGGACTTTGTTTGGGAAGGCGGGACTGCTGGCAGAGTGAGAGAGAGAAGACGCTAGTTGTGAGTTGGAGGAATAAAAAAAGAAAAAGATGGAATTGGTTTCAAAGCCAAATGCGACAGCTGCAGTGTGGGAGCACTTCGGATTCATTTGTTGTAAAACCGTAGCAACCAAAAGCGGTAACACAACAAACATGCATATGCACCTAAAACACAATCACCCGGTGCAGTTTTCCCAGCTGGGAAAAAAAACTACAACAGACGGGCCGTCTCCGTCTTCCCGACAGTACACAATCACTGGGGCATTTAGTCGACAAACAAAGTACAAACAGGACAGCGCAAAGTGGTGTGCACTCACAGACAGTGTAGTTCGCTTAATTGCTAAAGAGATGCTGCCCTTTAGTATCGTCGAAAAGCCGGCATTTCGACGAATGCTGCAAACATTTGACAGCCAGTACGAATTGCCTGGGAGAACACATGTGTCACAAACGGCAATTCCACAACTGTACAACAGCGTGAAAGACGACATACTAAAGGAGATCAAAGACATCCAATTTTACTCTGCCACTACGGATATGTGGTCAAGTTCAAACATGACCCCCTATATGAGCTTGACTTTACACTACATAACTGCTGACTGGAGCCTGCACTCCAAGTGTTTAGAGACTAGATATGTCCCAGATAACCATACTGCTGACACCCTTGGAGAAAACCTGAAGTCTGCTTTAGCAGACTGGGGACTGGATGAGCACAAACTAGTCTGCATCACTACAGACAATGGTGCTAACATTGTTGCTGCAATAAGGGATCTTGGCTGGCCATGGCTCAATTGCTTTGGCCACAACCTCCATCTTGCTGTGTCCCATGGTCTGGACAGCAACAAAGATCGGACAGCGCGTGCCATAGGACTCTGTAAAAGTTTGGTCAACGCATTCAACCTGAGCTGGCTTAAGAGGAGAGACCTGAGGAAGGCACAGAGTGAGGCAAATCCCCCCCAACACAGTCTAATACTGGTGAGTGATGTTTAATTCATTGATAGTTTAATTTGCAACACAAAATATTTAAAGAGTTTTTATTTTTATTTTATAGTAGCCTGTAGAATAACCTGTAGGTATCTAGTCTTTTAGTATGGACTGGCATATAAACATTATATAACATACAAACATACAAATTAATAATGATAAATAATGGAAATGTAAAAAGTAGTTATTTGTTTAAGAATGTTGAAATAGACTAAATAATGAACAAGAACAATATTATCTTTCACACAGGATGTCACACGATGGGGCACTAAGCAGAAGATGGTAGAGAGGGTGCTGGAGCAACTCGCAGCTATAAGACGTGTCCTGGTTGAAGACAGAAAACATAGCCACCTCAACCCAACCTGGCAGGATGTTTCTGTGTTGGAGTCCATCAACGCAGCAATGAAACCACTGGCTGACTTCACAGACATTCTCTCAGGGGAAAAATACGTCACGGTGTCCTCAGTTAAGCCTGTGCTGGAACTGATTAAAGACGACCTTCTCTCTCCAGGCCCTGATGACACTGCACTGACAGCCAGTATTAAACAAAATGATGTGTGCAGGGTACTGACTGAAAAATACAGCTCACCTGCAATCCAAGTTCTCCTGAGAAAGGCCACCATCTTGGATCCAAGGTATCGTGGCAGCATGGAGGAGGCATGTGCATTGGATGATGTCAAACATCAGCTTGTGCAAGAGCTACTGGACTTAGGACCAGAAGGAAGTGGAGAAGGTATCAGTGGTGAGAGCTGCAGCAAAGCTGCTGGAGGAAACAAGGATGAACCTACTGCTGCCGCACCCACCAAGAAGAAGCTGAGTGACCTTCTTCAAAACAGAAGAGCTCGTCATCTCAGTCAGGCCCAGGCTGCATTTCCAAAAAGAGTGCAGGCTGATGCAGAGCTGACCAAGTTCCTCCAAGAAGATGCACTTGATGCATCTTGTGATCCCTTGATGTGGTGGCATGACAATCAAAAAAGATATCCTTTGATGGCCAAGTTGTCCCAGAAATACATGTGCATTTGTGCAACAAGCACCAGCACCCGGTACTCCTTTCTATGCCTTTAAAGTATCTACCCGCCACTCTTTTGAAGTCGTGAAGTCAGAGTTCAAATCTGGTGGTCAAGCATTTATATCCATAATCCCTTTCTTGTTTCTCTCAATAAATGATTTACACTGCTGAAAACATGTCATCATTTTTAATTACCTTCACTGCTAAAAGCATAACAAATAAAATGTATTTCATTTTATAGAGATTTTATTTTTCCATTTCACTTCTATGCTTCTATAACATTAACTAACAATTTTATTTGTCTGTCTTATTCAACTACATTAGCACTACTGCTGTTGTTTTACAGCAGGCTACCGCAAATTCAAAATATACAGTAAATCACTGTAAATTAAATGTTAATACCTATAATGCAATGCATATTACAGTAATGAACCGGAAAAGAAAATTATGGTATTTTACTGGACATTTTGTGGTAACTGTAGAAATTACAGCTAAGTCTAACAGTGTACCCTTCTGAAAAACAGTTAACTACCCTTCTGAAAAACAGTAACAACCTTTCTGAAAAACAGTAACTACCCTTCTGAAAAACAGTAACTAATCATTCATTACTCTTTCAAAAACAGTAACTAATCATTAACTACCTATTTTTTTGTGTACCTTATTGTAAAGTGTTACCCAAGTTCCTTCCTGAGGCTATTTTGCAGCGGCACTGTGTAGAATTTGAATGTGGAAGTTCTGAATGATGCTTGAATCTTCGGACTATTCGGGTACAATCCTAAAAAGGGTTTTTGATTTTGTTTTTTGATTGTCCTTCCCTTCCACAGACAACAATCCCTGTCTGTTGTTATTGCTGCTACTATTGGAGAACAGGTTTTATTTTATGGTAACATTCTTGAATTGAATTGTGTGTGTGTGTGTGTGTGTGTGTGTGTGTGTGTGTGTGTGTGTGTGTGTGAGACATGACGGACACAAATATTGCTCTATAATAATCTATAACAGTTCTTTCTGCTTCTTCTTCCCCAGTGTGAGTCTTGATGGTTACGGTGGCAGAATGACGTCATGGAAATATGTGATGCAGCTGTTTCTCTTCGTAAGTGTCCCCAGTGGCACATTCCTTGAAATCTCAGCAGCTCGTAGCTCTGACATGGGAGCGCTGAGTACAATATAACTGATTATTATGTATATCTAACATGCTTCCTCTCAATCTCCCAGACTATTAAAACACCTTTAATTCTGCTGTCAAATGTTTGTCTGCTAGGTGTTCCTGATCATGATCGACCTGTCAAAAGAGGACTGTTACGACTACTTCGACGTGAAGAAATGGGTATAGGTTTATCTTTATTGTTTTTTGCACGACACCAGCAAAATGAAAAAGTGAAGGCATTTGAGCATTTTTCAGAGGTTTTGCTTTACATATGTGAATAGCTTTTCATCACCGTATCTACAGCAACGTTAAATGCTGTTTCCCAGTGGGTATTTCTTTTTGAAATGCCATTGAGGTTGCTGGAGCAATTATTTTTGGGGCATTTTAGGCCTTTATTTTGACAGGACAGCTGAAAACATGAAAGGGGAGAGAGAGGGGGAATGACATGCAGCAAAGGGCTGCAGGTCGGAGTCGAACCCGCGGACGCTGCGTCGAGGAGTAAACCTCTATATATGGGTGCCCGCTCTACCAACTGAGTTACCCGGGCGCCCGCACATAGTGACTTTTAAAAGTCTGAAAAGGTGCTACATTGTCAAAATGTCTGACCCCTAAAGGCTCTAAACAGCCACACAGGTGTTTTCAGTTAATCTGGCTGATTAGACCTCTTCCCATGACTGCGTGGGCAGGGGCGGATCTACAGGGGGGCAAGGGGGGGCAGCTGACCCCCCACTGTAGGGCCAAATACTTAGCTACATCCTTGCATCAAATGTGCAGAGCGGTGTTCGCACAGTCTGGCTCGCACGCAGTGAATCTGCTGCAATGCGGTGGCCGGTGTTCTATAAAATCCACTTCCTCTCACATATCACGGCAATAAGGCTGCACAAATTAAACCAGGTGACATCCTTTACTGTCAAACTGCGAAAACAACAAATACAATGGGATTACGAAGGCTGGTCTAAACATAACTGTTGTGTGCATGTAATACATCTCTTCTGATTTTATGTTTGATAGGCTACTTATTAGCTACAGGGCCCTACAGTGTAATGTAATACAAGGATAACCAGGGGCCTCATTTATAAAACTGCGTAGATTCTATTCTGAAAGATTTCGTGCACCAAAAAGTCAGAATTTTCATACGCAAAAACAAAATTTTGATGAATCCTTTTGATTCTGATCCCAAGGTCGTCACATATTTGTCCTAATAAGGTCCATGTTAATCAATCAATGAATATAGCAGCCTTGTAAAGAAGCCCTTGATGACCAATCATGAAATGAAAAAATGGGGGGAAAAAAAAAAACAATTCAGTGATTGTGAGATTGATGTGCTAGCCTGGCTCCGCCCTCCTACTTACTTCCGCTCAATTTTCATTTCCCTTCACTACTCCGTCTGGGTTTGCGGTATATTCTTGGGTTTTCTCTGGTCAAATATTTGTAGGTCCAATCAGCGAACAGAGGGAGTGGCTGAGAACGATGACGTTGAGGATGTGCACTAGAAAGATGCGAGCGAAGCCATTCGGTCCGTTGTGACAGCAACGCTGCCGAATATCCAGAAGTTAAAGCCCGAGCAAGAACAATCTTTGCTGAGTTGTGTTGCTGGCCATGATGTTGTGGCCCTCCTCCCCACAGTTTTACGTTCGCATAGATTAGTGGACCCAAAATGCAGAGAGAGCAGGCAGGTAGGCAGGCAGCAGGTAGAGCTCGAGGATTTATTAACACAAAAGTCTAAACAACAAAAGGAGTCCAAAATACAGCAGACAAAAACTCACGGACAAGAAGACTGGAGAGAACACGGTTGGAAAACTGACATGCTGATAAAGTCCAGAAGCGAAGACACACAAACTGACTGGAACGAACACGAACAAAAACACATACACAATGATCTGACAAAAGACAAGGGGAAGACAAAGACTAAATACACAGGGTAACGAGGAAACACAAGACAGGTGACACAAGGCTGGGAAACAGGTGAAACACATTAGGGCAATCACAAGGGCGGGAAAACAGAGAGTAAAACAAGACAAGACAAGACAGAGAACACATTATCAAAATAAAACAGGAAACTAAGCAAAATACAGAACAGAAACAGACTACCAAAATAAGATACACACCAACCCATAACAGGACACCCCCCCCCCCCCCCCCAAGGGACAGATCCCAGATGTCCAAAAAACAAAAAACAGGCAGAAACAACCCAGGGAGGGCGGAGGGGGCCCGGAGGAGGGACGACCCCAGAAACAAAATAAATCAACCCCGGAGGGGCGAAAGAGAGTCCGGGGGAGGCAGAAAGCCACTGGGGACCAGGTGGCCAGGCAACCAGGGCAGAGGTTGACTGGGTGCCAACAGGACACGGGGGGCAGGAGTCGGCCTGACCGCCGACAGGGCACGTGGGGCAGGAGTGGGCCTGACCGCCGACAGGGCACGAGTGGGTCTGATCACCGACAGGACACGGGGGGCAGGAGTTGGCCTGACCGCCGACAGGACACGAGGGGCAGGAGTCAGCCTGACCGCCGACAGGACACGAGGGGCAGGAGTCAGCCTGACTGCCGACAGGACACGAGGGGCAGGAGTCGGCCTGACCGCCGACAGGACACGAGGGGCAGGAGTCGGCCTGACCACCACAGGCAAAGTCTCAGGGGGGCAGAACAAAGGCAAAGTCACTAGGGAGGTCTCTGGGACGCCGGAGACTGGCAAAGCTTCAGGGGCAGCCGAGGTTCTGGAGGGCTGCTAACCAGCCGGAGATCAAGGGAGCTGCTAGCCAGCCAGGGATCTGTGAGGCTGCTAGCCAGCCGGGAATCAGAGAAGCTGCTAGCCACCCGAAGCTCAGAGAGGCTGATAGGTAGGATAGGTAGACTGGATTCTAGGGGGCGGCTAGCTAGCTGGGAGTCAGGAAGGTTGCTAGCTAGCCGGGGCTCAGAGAGGCTGCTAGCCAGCCGGGGCTCAGGAAGGCTGCTAGCTAGACGGGGCTCAGGAAGGCTGCTAGCTAGGTGGGGCTCTGAGAGGCTGCTGGCTAGCCTAGATTCAGGGGATGTGCTAACTAGCTTAGCTTCAGGGGAGCTGCTAGCTAGCGGGGAATCTGAGAGGCTGCTAACCAGCCGGGGCTCAAGAACGTTGCTAGCTAGCTAGGGCTCAGGGAGGTTGCTAGCTAGCCGGGGCTCAGAGAGGTTGCTAGCTAGCCGGGGCTCAGAGAGGTTGCTAGCTAGCCGGGGCTCAGAGAGGTTGCTAGCTAGCCGGGGCTCAGAGAGGTTGCTAGCTAGCCCAGGGTCAGGAGAGCTGCATGCCGGCCCGGAGTCAGGAGAGCGGCACGTCGGCCCGGAGTCAGGAGAGCTGCACGTCAGCCCGGAGTCAGGAGAGCCGCACGTCGGCCTGGAGTCAGGAGAGCCGCACGTCGGCCCAGGGTCAGGAGAGCCGCACGTCGGCCCAGGGTCAGGAGAGCCGCACGTCGGCCCAGGGTCAGGAGAGCCGCACATTGGCCCAGGGTCAGGGGAGCTGCACGTCAACCTAGGGTCAGGAGAGCTGCACGTCAACCCAGGGTCAGGAGAGCTGCACGTCAACCCAGGGTCAGGAGAGCTGCATGCCTGCCCGGGAACAGAAGGGTTGCACGTCAGCTCGGGAACATTGGTCTGCTCAGGAAAACTCACTGACCAAGTTGCAGGCTGGGTACCAACTGGCAGCAGGGGTAGCTGACTGCTAGCAGGCTTGGAAGAAGATGGCCTGGTAGCATGTTGGGGTGTTGGCTCACGGCTAGGAGTTTCCAAGAAGTCCTGAATCCACTCCGGCAGGGAGCTCCTGAGCTAGGGTTGAGTGGAAACTCTCCAGCGAGCAGAGCGAAGAACTGCCTCCTTAGCCTCCCAACCTTGAGCAAATCTCCACTCCCCAACAGCACAGATAAGCCTACATTTAAGGTCACAAAGTTCGTTACTGATAAAATATGACACCTTCTGTTCTATTTTCTGTTTCAGTAAATATGATCAAGCCATTTAATTCAATTTCAGCTAAATTCAATTTTATTTATAGTATCAAATCGAGTTCACTCCTCTCAAGACACTTTGGTGTGTGGTCTAGACCAACAGTGTTGGTCTAGACCACACTCTATAATTTACAAAGACCCAACAATTCCCCCAAGAGCAAGCATTTAGTGCAACAGTGGCGATGAAAAACTTCCTTTTGGGCAGAACCCTCAGACAGACCCAGGCTCTTGGTGGGCAGCCATCTGCCGCTGTTGGTTGGGACACAGAGACGGATACAGATATACAGATATAGAGAATTATGATTCATAATAATTATAGCAGTTGATATGATTAACGGTGGCAATTATTGTAACAATAAAGATAATGGAACTATGACTAGAACTAATAGTTGTAGCAGTTCAGGGCATAGCAGGGTGTTGCGGGGCATAGTAGGGCATAGCAGTGCGTTTACATATGGGGATTCCCATGTACCGTCTTCCCCTGCCACCCTGCCTACCTACAACTTGGGGCACGTTCAATTGTAAAATGACGTGCACCGCTTTGCTACAGTTTCTGTGTTGAACGACACGTTTCCTCGGAACGGTGTGCAGGATTTGAGATATGTTTTCTCAGGTTTGGCGGATTAGCTAACGTTAGATGCAGGCTACGTTGATCGTTGTTGTCGATGATATCTCGGCTTAAAATTACTGTAACAACCACTAAAACATGATGACCTCGCGGTCCTCTCTACCCGACTGACAGACACACTTTCTCTGCTAAAAATGACTGCAACACCCGCTAAAAACACTGCATACTCATAGTCCTCTTTACCTGATTTACAGCCCCCCTTTCTTGGCTTAAAATGACTTACTGTTTGTTGTCTACGGCCGTTGAACAGGCTACACTGTTGTTTTGTGTGAAGAAATAAATAAAGGTCAACATGCTAAAGGGCCTAAATTCAGCAAAACAAGGACACACCAAGGCCCCAAGTAACCAACTTGAGTACTCTATATAACTCTCTATAATATTTGAGTACACAAATGTTGAAATGACTGACAATGCCCGTCCCAACAAGTGTTTTTACTGATGTCGTAAATTCAACTGTGTCATCATGACTTACCTGCTGTAAAAATTAGTCAATAAAGGAGCAAGCATGCTTACTTCCTGGCTCTTTGGAAAAGGAGATTGGCTGGCTGTTTATAACATCAATTTAGTGTCTCTTTTTTAACAAAAACATATCTGGGCAGAACAGTTCGGCATTTACTATTTGGGAACATAACTATTCTAAAACATAATTTCTACTTCTGTTTGTCAATTTTCTCTGTTTCACTTTTCAAGGCAGGAAATCTGAGTGAGATTGTCACCCTCGTAAAAGCTAAGGATTTTAAGGTAACTTAAAAATGAATCTGCTGCGATTCTATGTGAATATACAGAATGCATATTGTTCCATAGGGACTGGACTTAATTGCATTTGGTTAAGTGTGCATGTGTGCTCTTCCCAATGCAGGACACAATGGAATGTACTTTAGAGAAAAAGTGCAAACGGGATGATCGAAAAGGAATAGCATGTTACTTGCTACATGACTGCTTTGAGATGGTGAGCAAACAATAGCAACTTTTCACTGTCATTTCCTTCAAGTTGGTGTCTGGTGTTTGTTGTTGTTTCGATTGTAACTTTTGTGAATGCTTGTGAAGTCCCATGTCTGACCTTTTCTCCCAAGCTAATAAAATGTCTGTAAAAACCCACAGCACAGAGATTTTCAAAACAAGACACAGGCTGGAAATTGTACGGGGGAAACTCAGAATATCTCCTTCTATAACTTCATGTGCATGACGGCTAAAGCTATCAACCTTACTGTTAAAGGTATACCACAAACAGATATTACTCTAACAATTAGTTTACTGTACCTGTGACTGAGCACCTTTTGGGATAATTTAAATGTACACAAAATGAATGTCCAATTCTGACTGCAATTATAAATCCCAACTGCAGTAAAATATCACCAAAGCATAATACTAAATGTGTTTTTCATGATTTGCTTTTCTTTCTTTCTTGCATCACAGGCTGTGAATTAGGTGAGTACACATCCTGCGCTGTGAGTGGTTGTGAACGTTAAAAAGTGTGGATGTGTGTGGTATGTGTATCTGTACTGCATCAACTTTTACAGCCACTCTTCAGCACAAGCTCACATGAACATGTTTGTTCGTGGGAATGATTTGAATTGGCCTCCAGAGAGCTTATTGGCATGGGAAAAGCTTGTTTTGATTCACTAAAATGATTTCACAGCCACTTCTTACCATGAGGTCATATAACCATGTTTCTATGTCAGAATCCTTTAAAATCGTGTTCTGAAAAGCCTGTTTCAAGCACTAAATCAACTTTACAGCCACTCTTCACCACAAGCTTATGTAAACATGTTGTGTGTGGGAAGTATGTAAATTGGCTTCACTTACACGTCGTCATGTCAGCTAGTGTAAACATGAAAGTGCTGGCACCAAAATCCACATTCAGACTTTTCTATTGTTTCAAGTATTCATCTTTATTTAACCATATACTGTACGTTTGCTTTTACAAGTCATTACCTTCATTTATATAACATTGATCAAATTTTTTCTTTATTTTAGACACCGTATGCAATGTGTATGCATATACTGGTAAGTCCCACCTTTTTTGTGATTTAAGAAGTGCATGTGGATGCCGTGCATTTGATCATTCAGAATCATGCTTGCTGTTGCGTAATTGCATGTTTCCATGTCCCCACACAGTTACAAATTCCCAATGTACAGAGAGTCTGTTCACTCAGAGAACCATTGATAGACAGTATGTAACGTTCTGCAGTTTTGGCAACCCATTCTCATTCCCAACTCGTCATAACACTGGAGCTTTGTCAGTGGCCTTAAAGGTCCAGTGTGTAAAGTGTTTAGTTGTTCATTGTCAAAATCTGTGTTGCCCGTTCACAAACTTGTCCTTTTTCATGAATAGTTACCACCACCATCAATTCCAAATATTCCTTTTGGCTTGCAATTTTACATTTGCATTTGTATGAACTGGGGTAGACGCTCCATATTCATGCGCCATCTTGAAATACGTTAGACGGTAAGGGACATACAGGACATACTGCTCCGCGTTTTCGCCGTTCCATGATAAACTCCCAGGTGCTGCTAATGCTGCTAATGGCTATCGTAGCTTCCTGGCCCCGGCAAGTTTGAAGAAGGAAACATGGAGGACCACACCTATTCAAAATCCAAATTTCAGGAACAGGAGTCTTCTTCTTCACCCAGAAAAAAGAAAAAGGATATTGAAAAGAGCAAGAGACCGGCTTTTTGAAGCGTGAAGGCTACCTGTAGCTGTAATACGTACTTTGAACTGCGTGGCGCGAGAGAGTTGATTGTGATATATGATCTCAACGCTAGAAATTCCTACACATTGGACCTTTAAGGCAAGACAAGGCATCTTTATTTGTATGGCACATTCCAGCAACAAGTCAATCCAAAGTGCTTTACATAAAACATTAAAGAGCAGTTAAAAATATAAACCCGGCTAAAATAGAATAAGACGGATTTGAAATACAAGAATAAAATGTACAGTGCAGTGTACGAAATGAACAATTATTTAAAGAAAGGCGGCATCAAAAAGAAGCCTTGATTTGAAAGAACTGAGAGTTGCTGTAGTTTTCTGGGAGTTAGTTCCAGATATGTGAAGCATAGAAACTGATTGCTGCTTCTCCATGTTTACTTCTGACTCTGGGGACAGAAAGCAGACCTGTCCCAGTCAGACCATCTGAGAGGTCTGGGTGGTTCATCATGTAGCAGCAGATCAGAAATAAACCGTTCAGTGCTTTATAAACCAACAGGAATATTTAGAAATAATTTCTTTGAGAGACAGGAAGCCAGTGTAAAGACCTCTGAACTAAAGTGATGTGATCCACTTTTTTGGTCTTAGTGAGGACTCCTCTCTCTTTCCATCTGTGTGCATCCATTAGGGGTGGGAATCTCTTGGCTTATCACGATTCGATTCTGATTCAGAGGCCAACGATTCGATTCTAAACCGATTATCGATGCATCTCGATGCAACAATTTTCACGCATGATTTAAAAAAATATACATATACATATATCTGAGTTTGCTACTCAGAGTTTGCTAATCACTTCCTAGACAAAGCAGCTAGACAAAGCTTAGATTTTGACATATATTTGTCACACACAAGTTTTAATGAAATGTCTGTAAAGTGTCTTGAGATAACTCTTGTTATGATTTGACACTATAAATAAAATTGAATTGAATTGAGCAGCAGCGTTCTGAATCAGCTACACAACGTAGCCTTTAGCTTCTGTATGCACCGGGCAGAACAACTGCTCGACCGCGGCGCTGGAAGACGTAGTATGAAGAGCGATAATGGTAGGGAGTAGTATTAAAGACCGAAGCTCCGCATAACGATGTAATGGGTTGGTGGATGGGTCAAACAACACAGGACTTTTACTCAGGAGACCGAGGTTTGTGTCCCGTCTGTGTCCCGTGTGTCACTTAAACAACAACTTTCTTGCTGCACTAAATTATTTACCCGTGTAAAAATTTTGTATCCAGTTCTGGCTAAAATGAGTGTCGAAACCATGAAATAAAGACAGTTGTCTTTTAAGTTAAATGAAATATGGAATTTCCGATGGCATGACCACCAACAAATGTAAAACATGCAGTATAAAGTAACACATTCACCATATTTAAATTTCTTGTACCTTTAAATGCTGCCGTTTGACCTTAAACTAATAATACGTATTGTTATTAGAAATGACAACAGTGTTGCCACCAACAAGAGCAGTAACAGCAGCAACAACGGCAACAGCAACAACAACAACAGCAGCAACAACAACAACAGCAACAGCAACAACAACAACAGCAGCAACAGCAACAACAACAACAACAACAGCAACAACAACAACAACAGCAGCAGCAACAGTAACAACAGTATTGCCACCAACAACTACAGCAACAATAGCAACTTTGGCACCACCAGCATCCACACTGGCACCAACATCAACAGTCAGCACAGATTCCCCAAAATCTGGTAAGCTATGTATATGGAACTTTATATGACTATAAGATCGCTACTTATACCATGGCAATGGAAAACATTTTTTTTTTTTTTTTTTTTAAATTAAAATCATATCAGAAAACCTTGTTCCTGTCAAGAGGACATTCAAAATAGTCTCGTCTTGCCAGGCGGTCTGGCTTGTCCACACAGCATTCCAGGATGAGGAAAGCATGCTCTAGTTTATTGGCATTTCTTTAAACCAATCACAGTGTCTTGGCGTGCTAGGCGCCCGACGGAGCAACGGTGCCTCTGCAAAATAGCCTCGGGAAGGAACTTGTTTTGGTGGCACATGTGCAACAGAACGTGTGCAACAGAAAACTCAGATTGGACAGATAGTCTAGCTAGCTGTCTGGATTTACCCTGCAGAGATCTGAGGAGCAGTTAACCATAGTCCTCATAAATCCACCAGAGGTTAGAACGCCAACACAAAGAAAGAGGAAGGTGACGGACATCCGGCTGAAAAGAGGGACATCTGGCGGAATTTCTGGGGCAACGGAGCAAAACTGGAAGTGGAGCGTCGTGGATATAGACTACATTCAAAATGAATGCTAAAAGCTAATTAACCTTTGTGCAGTCCTTTTAAAAGGTTGCTCTGATATCCTTAGAGAATAAAAATGGCTGCATCAAAAACCTGCCGTATATTCATATTATTTTCAACTTTTAACCAGTTTGTTTACATAATGCCACTATTGTTATGAAAAAAGCCCTATAAAATTTAAAAAAAGTTTAATCTGGTGAATGTAGTTAAAAGTACAATTTTGAAGCCAGGGCCCTTGTTTGAAAGCCTGAGTTAATAGAATGCTGTAATGGCAGTGGAATCAAACATTTTCATTTTAATGGGGATGTTTTTCTCCTGGTCTGTGTGTCTGTATTTTTACTTATTATAGGAGCTGAGGTTGAACATCCAAAATTTAATTAAAAAAAAAAAATCTCCAACCTGTGCTAAAATGTATGCCTTATACATTACAGGGTTATTTGGGTATTAAACCTGGACTCAGCTGGTTCACAGAGATAGACATTTTATTAAAGAGTACTACTACTACTACTACTTTTAGCATGAATAGAGTGTGTATATTTTATTTTATTATTTATGTAAATGGATCAATTATGTGTTTATTTCAACCAAACCAGAGTGGTGATTGTTGGAACACTGCAAATATAAACCAAGACGGATTTTGATAGTTTAATTTTTTTTCTGTCGACTTTGAATGTGTGTGTTTTTTTTACAATGATAAAATTGCTGTTTTTTTTAGATCGAGTCTGGTGGGTTTGGCGATAGCGATTTTGCAGATGTTTCATGTTAAACAAAAAGGATCTTACTCTTTAACAAAAAGGTCGACCTCTGTAGCAATCCTTTTCAAAATGTTGTCAGACACAATAATCTGAGCCTGTCAGTGGCAAAACAAGCACTTTTTCGTGGACGCAAATTGAAGGTGCGCAACTGCTCATTGTTGTTGTGCCCATCAGTCACTTGAACACAAAAACATAGGAAAATAGGGTCCAGGTTGAAAAAAAAAATAAAGTTACAAATGACCCTACTGATGCACAAGGGTTAATTTGCAGCTGACCATAAACCTCTATTTAGTATTAACTCATCCACCTTTCCAGTGAGATGAGCAAGCCAACCAACCGGTTCTTAAGTGTTGTCTCTTACAAAAAGAAACATACGGTTAGAAAACGTGGGAGTGTATTTTTTTTTAATGACTATGACTTTCCCCATCTGCCTGAAGCAATGAGCCCATTCCAAATTTAAAAACACACTTCGAAAAGCTGCACAACAGTACAATTTATGCTTCAGCAAAAGTGTTTTTTTAACACAGTGTTTTGTTTTTATAAGAGAAAAGACTTCAGGGATGTGGACTAACTGCATCCACCTCCAATTTCCTATGCTTTTCTTTCATTGGAAGCATTCATAGAAAGATACAGTCCCAAACAAGGCTAAACAAGAATGTGCCTAATGTCATGTCAGCCTACTGTACTCAACTGGCACAATGACAAATCAAAACATGTCAGACAAGCCTTTAATTATCATACTTACATCTTCTGCAAGCCAAAAACTGGTTCAGAGAACATGATGTGGTTCCTAAAAACATGTTAAAAAAAAAAATGAATTAAGTCTGGGTGTTCCCTAGTGTTATAAGGCTTAGGTGCAGCCCTTAAAGGAACACGCAGACTTATTGGGACTTTAGCTTATTCACCGTATCCCCCAGAGTTAGATAAGTCCATACATACCCTTCTCATCTCCGTGCGTGTCATAACTCTGTCTGACGCACCCACCGCTAGCCTTCAGCACAAGCTCACATGAACATGTTTGTTCGTGGGAATGATTTGAATTGGCCTCCAGAGAGCTTATTGGCATGGGAAAAGCTTGTTTTGATTCACTAAAATGATTTCACAGCCACTTCTTACCATGAGGTCATATAACCATGTTTCTATGTCAGAATCCTTTAAAATCGTGTTCTGAAAAGCCTGTTTCAAGCACTAAATCAACTTTACAGCCACTCTTCACCACAAGCTTATGTAAACATGTTGTGTGTGGGAAGTATGTAAATTGGCTTCACTTACACGTCGTCATGTCAGCTAGTGTAAACATGAAAGTGCTGGCACCAAAATCCACATTCAGACTTTTCTATTGTTTCAAGTATTCATCTTTATTTAACCATATACTGTACGTTTGCTTTTACAAGTCATTACCTTCATTTATATAACATTGATCAAATTTTCAAATTTTTTTTCAAATTTTTCTTTATTTTAGACACCGTATGCAATGTGTATGCATATACTGGTAAGTCCCACCTTTTTTGTGATTTAAGAAGTGCACGTGGATGCCGTGCATTTGATCATTCAGAATCATGCTTGCTGTTGCGTAATTGCATGTTTCCATGTCCCCACACAGTTACAAATTCCCAATGTACAGAGAGTCTGTTCACTCAGAGAACCATTGATAGACAGTATGTAACGTTCTGCAGTTTTGGCAACCCATTCTCATTCCCAACTCGTCATAACACTGGAGCTTTGTCAGTGGCCTTAAAGGTCCAGTGTGTAAAGTGTTTAGTTGTTCATTGTCAAAATCTGTGTTGCCCGTTCACAAACTTGTCCTTTTTCATGAATAGTTACCACCACCATCAATTCCAAATATTCCTTTTGGCTTGCAATTTTACATTTGCATTTGTATGAACTGGGGTAGACGCTCCATATTCATGCGCCATCTTGAAATACGTTAGACGGTAAGGGACATACAGGACATACTGCTCCGCGTTTTCGCCGTTCCATGATAAACTCCCAGGTGCTGCTAATGCTGCTAATGGCTATCGTAGCTTCCTGGCCCCGGCAAGTTTGAAGAAGGAAACATGGAGGACCACACCTATTCAAAATCCAAATTTCAGGAACAGGAGTCTTCTTCTTCACCCAGAAAAAAGAAAAAGGATATTGAAAAGAGCAAGAGACCGGCTTTTTGAAGCGTGAAGGCTACCTGTAGCTGTAATACGTACTTTGAACTGCGTGGCGCGAGAGAGTTGATTGTGATATATGATCTCAACGCTAGAAATTCCTACACATTGGACCTTTAAGGCAAGACAAGGCATCTTTATTTGTATGGCACATTCCAGCAACAAGTCAATCCAAAGTGCTTTACATAAAACATTAAAGAGCAGTTAAAAATATAAACCCGGCTAAAATAGAATAAGACGGATTTGAAATACAAGAATAAAATGTACAGTGCAGTGTACGAAATGAACAATTATTTAAAGAAAGGCGGCATCAAAAAGAAGCCTTGATTTGAAAGAACTGAGAGTTGCTGTAGTTTTCTGGGAGTTAGTTCCAGATATGTGAAGCATAGAAACTGATTGCTGCTTCTCCATGTTTACTTCTGACTCTGGGGACAGAAAGCAGACCTGTCCCAGTCAGACCATCTGAGAGGTCTGGGTGGTTCATCATGTAGCAGCAGATCAGAAATAAACCGTTCAGTGCTTTATAAACCAACAGGAATATTTAGAAATAATTTCTTTGAGAGACAGGAAGCCAGTGTAAAGACCTCTGAACTGGAGTGATGTGATCCACTTTTTTGGTCTTAGTGAGGACTCCTCTCTCTTTCCATCTGTGTGCATCCATTAGGGGTGGGAATCTCTTGGCTTATCACGATTCGATTCTGATTCAGAGGCCAACGATTCGATTCTAAACCGATTATCGATGCATCTCGATGCAACAATTTTCACGCATGATTTAAAAAAATATACATATACATATATCTGAGTTTGCTACTCAGAGTTTGCTAATCACTTCCTAGACAAAGCAGCTAGACAAAGCTTAGATTTTGAATCAAATCAATTGGAATCAAACATTTTCGTTTTAATGGGGATGTTTTTCTCCTGGTCTGTGTGTCTGTATTTTTACTTATTATAGGAGCTGAGGTTGAACATCCAAAATTTAATTAAAAAAAAAAAATCTCCAACCTGTGCTAAAATGTATGCCTTATACATTACAGGGTTATTTGGGTATTAAACCTGGACTCAGCTGGTTCACAGAGATAGACATTTTATTAAAGAGTACTACTACTACTACTACTTTTAGCATGAATAGAGTGTGTATATTTTATTTTATTATTTATGTAAATGGATCAATTATGTGTTTATTTCAACCAAACCAGAGTGGTGATTGTTGGAACACTGCAAATATAAACCAAGACGGATTTTGATAGTTTAATTTTTTTTCTGTCGACTTTGAATGTGTGTGTTTTTTTTACAATGATAAAATTGCTGGTTTTTTTAGATCGAGTCTGGTGGGTTTGGCGATAGCGATTTTGCAGATGTTTCATGTTAAACAAAAAGGATCTTACTCTTTAACAAAAAGGTCGACCTCTGTAGCAATCCTTTCCAAAATGTTGTCAGACACAATAATCTGAGCCTGTCAGTGGCAAAACAAGCACTTTTTCGTGGACGCAAATTGAAGGTGCGCAACTGCTCATTGTTGTTGTGCCCATCAGTCACTTGAACACAAAAACATAGGAAAATAGGGTCCAGGTTGAAAAAAAAAATAAAGTTACAAATGACCCTACTGATGCACAAGGGTTAATTTGCAGCTGACCATAAACCTCTATTTAGTATTAACTCATCCACCTTTCCAGTGAGATGAGCAAGCCAACCAACCGGTTCTTAAGTGTTGTCTCTTACAAAAAGAAACATACGGTTAGAAAACGTGGGAGTGTATTTTTTTTTAATGACTATGACTTTCCCCATCTGCCTGAAGCAATGAGCCCATTCCAAATTTAAAAACACACTTCGAAAAGCTGCACAACAGTACAATTTATGCTTCAGCAAAAGTGTTTTTTTAACACAGTGTTTTGTTTTTATAAGAGAAAAGACTTCAGGGATGTGGACTAACTGCATCCACCTCCAATTTCCTATGCTTTTCTTTCATTGGAAGCATTCATAGAAAGATACAGTCCCAAACAAGGCTAAACAAGAATGTGCCTAATGTCATGTCAGCCTACTGTACTCAACTGGCACAATGACAAATCAAAACATGTCAGACAAGCCTTTAATTATCATACTTACATCTTCTGCAAGCCAAAAACTGGTTCAGAGAACATGATGTGGTTCCTAAAAACATGTTAAAAAAAAAAATGAATTAAGTCTGGGTGTTCCCTAGTGTTATAAGGCTTAGGTGCAGCCCTTAAAGGAACACGCAGACTTATTGGGACTTTAGCTTATTCACCGTATCCCCCAGAGTTAGATAAGTCCATACATACCCTTCTCATCTCCGTGCGTGTCATAACTCTGTCTGACGCACCCACCGCTAGCCTAGTTTAGCACAGACGCTGGAGGTAACCGGCTCCATCAAGCCTACTAGCAAAAAAAAAATGTATTGTATGTAAATAATAATGGTCCAAAATTATGTGAAATTGCATTTTTTTTTTCTTGAGGGAGGACCCCTAATTAACCCCCCACGCCAAATACATGAACCTAAGTCTTTCACAAACCAAGGGAAAATACTGGCTGGGGTGAACTGTGTATACTCATTTGGCAGCTGTTTAGAGCTTATATTGACATGTTGCCATTCTTTCACATACCATTATATTTCTGCTTAGGGAGCTGGATCATTTGTATACATGTTTCCAGGGCTTTAATTTGACACCCACCAACCCGCCAAATGCGGGTAATAATTAACTTCGACAGGTAGCATTTTAAAATTACTAGCCAATTTGGCCGGTGTTGAAAGAAGCAAAGTGTCTTCGGTCGGCTGCAGAATTTTTTCCAGATTGGTCTGTTTTCTGCCAAGACATTTCCCATGAACACTAAGTCGTGACGTGTCGTACAACCGTCGGCTACGTGCCTAGAGATTACGAGCTAGGCCCAAACTAGAGTTTAGATTCTCGGCCCAAGCCCGAGTCCGTGTCGGGCTCGGGCCGTTATTTCCGCCACTATCCTCGGGCCGGGCTAAATGGCTAAATTACCTATTTAGCCTAATTGGGTGGGGAGAAAGCTATGCCATAATCAGAAATATTATAAATATGTATATATAAGCTATATAAAAGTAACAAATGTGTACAAAATTTAGGCTGCAGTTACAAAATGCAGCACTTCATGCGTGGAGTCTCCTCCTCTCGCACGCATCACACCGGGCCTGCTGGGCTGTATTGTGTATCTTAAGTGCAACATGGAGCTTGAAGATGTAAAGAAAAAAAGAAAAACAGGAGAATTACCTTTGAGCAAGTGTGGAGGAAAGTTGGAGGAATGGAAGCAGTTTAAACAAGTCGTGGGCAGTGACAACAATATGTTGTTCATCATTGTTTCTTTTTTTTAATTGTTTCTTCATTCAGATCCACTTGCGATCCGTTCCATTCTGAATAAACAAACAGCGCAGTTTACAGGCTTCGTCCTTGTTGTATTATTCTAAACAGATTTCTGCATTTTAAACAACTCTGAATTGTAGTTGAGAACGTCAGTTATAACGGCCCACGTACTAAAAAATTGTCGGGTTTAAATCGGGCTCGGGCTCATAATTACAGTTAATGTGTCGGGCCGGGCCGGGCTCGGACACAACGTGCTCGGGCTCGGGTAGGGTCGGGCTTGATTTTTTGGGCCGATCTAAGCTCTAGCCCAAACGGAGAAGACAAACGGAACGGAGCCAAAAAAACAACAACAGTGACGCTGAAATTACAGTAAAGTTAGTTAGGAAAAAAACAAATATGGCTAATCGGAAATCTGATTGGCTGGTAACTTTAAAAATCTTTAAAAAAAAATTAATTTACAGCCCTGCATGTTTCCCTTCAGCATGTTGATTTGAGATAATCAGAAAGACAGTCACAAAACCATTAAGATTTATTTGGGCACTACTGTATGTGCATGTGCTGCATCTGAAGCTGTGAGCATGTATGAATCAATGGTTTTCCAGTGGTCAAAACAATATCAACAGTCATTGAAGCTGCATGGGCGCTGCCTTTTATAGTAGGGTGGGACATCCCACTGTAAGTTTGCAATTATACTGACATACTTTTTTTTTTTTTTTTTCTTTCCCTACGCAGAGTTGACAAACCACCCCACACTGAACCCGGTAAGCTTTTCCCCTTAATTAAAATTTGTATATGTGGGTAGATACAAATGTGTCAGAGAGGCTGACGCATTTTAAATCTGTAAAATGTGGAGAGAAAAAAAAAGGTGATTTCTTCAAACTGCATGATTCGTCTGACCAATGTGCGAACCTATGTGATTATTTTTAAAGAGTGAAAAATATAATTTTCTTAGTTTGCTGCTTTACTAGAAGAACACCCACACCCATATTTGGATATAACTTATTTTTCCTGCCTTTCTTAATTTTTATTTTTTGAGAGGTAAATAAACAAACAGCAGACACCCTCTGATTGGTATAGTTCTTATTAGTTAAGCTGAAGGAAGTGTGTGTCTGTAAGTTTGCAGTTGTAATGATTTAGTTTTTTTTCCTTTCTTTCCATAGACAGCGATAAAGACAACAAAGGTTAGTTTTTTCTCATCATTCTAATTTGCAGATTTGGGTTGATATAAATGTTTCAGAGAGGCAGAGCTGCTCTGGAAGCAGCAGTAATCTGATTAGTTGAGTTAAATCACACCAAATGAGTGGTTTGGATAAAGCAACATATCCAGGTTTTTGATTTTGTGTGTGAGTAAACGGCCACAGAGGTGTGCGGCCAAAGAGAGAAGCTACCGACCCGGTCTCCAGCGATTTCTACAGGTTGATATTTATGTATTGTGCTGTTAGATGTTGGTGGGTCAACATGACGGAGCGTTTGGTTTAGTGTTAGTTAACGTGACAGAATAACACCATGAGGTATGGATCATGTAAATGACCAAACGTGAAAATGATTACAAAATCACTCAAGTCATTCATTCGTGGTTCTGTTTGCACATTGCATGCAACAGTTTCTGATCTGTATTTTGTTTGGTAACACTAATGGAAGTTGTCTCTGCTCTCTCCTTAAGCAAACAACTTAATCCTGCTGCTGTTGTTAATGATGTCTCTGATCTGCAATATGGTCGTGCCACTGGTTGTTTACCAGTGCATGCGCCGCCAGTCGCGGCGGGACAGGAATCAGTGGGTGGAGGTGAGTTTGTTTTTTGAATGTGACAGTCCAAATAGGCAGCAACCAGTTTAACAGCCTCACATAAGGAGTAGGGCTGGGTATTGTTAGAAAATATTCAATGCCAGTACTGATACCAATACCGTGACTTTAATACCAGTTCCTAAACAATACTTTTTTTCTATACCAATTTTATAAAATAAAAAGAAATTGCAACATTACACATTACGGCACAAATCTTCATTTTTCAGCTTTCTTAAGGGTTGTTTTTCTTGCCTGCCTCTACAACGTGTGACGTTAGACAGCTAATCACAGACATGAATAGATCTCGGTAGAAGCATACTGCATGTGCAGTGGAGACAGAAGCTCACAAGAAGCTGTAGGATTCTCTCTGACCAGAAGGCGTTTTTGTGGCCAGGGTTTTATAACAATGTTACAGAAAGCAACAGACTAAACAAAAACCGAGAAGACATTCACACACAAGACTGTCTGTAAAAAAAAGTAAGTTTCATTTCTTTTTTTCAGAACTCAACCCATGGGTCGAATGAAAACTTGCCAGAAGACGAGGAGTTTAAGGTAGCGTTGCAGATATTTTTCAGTTATGGTAAAGAAATATACTGTGTGTTCGCTTTTCTAACCAGACGCACACGCTTTGTTTTTCCAGAGCTTCTTACTAGACCCTTTAGTAATGTTGTTGTTATATACTAGACTTACTTTTGCTCAACTATGCTATTTTATTCATGCTATTCTAATTGATGATTTATGGATCAGCATTCAAATGTTTTGATCCTGAAATGGGAATGTTTAGGGAGATTGATCTAGAGAGGAAACTATCTGGGGCTGTTGTTTAAACACCTTTGACACTGGGCCAGGTGAAAAACATAATCACAAACTCACATTACCAGCCATTAATTATTAAGAGACAGAAAAGGGAGTCCACAGTCCACATTTCATGTTATAATCTGAACACCTCATCAATTTAGTTAAGTATTTTTTTTTTAAACCTTGATTTCAAACAATTATGCATCAACCAGTACCATCTACTCTTAAAATAAAGCGTCCCTTCCCAATTTTCCTCCACGGTTGATGTTTTCTACATGTTATGGCTGGATTGGCACAAAAATTGCTACAAACATTAATGGTCCCCGTTAAAAATTGTCTTGACAACTGTCGGATGGATTGCCACAAATTGTTTAGTACTAATTAGCAGGTGTTAGCATGCTTTCATGTGACACTAAGGTGGTGAAAACGCTATTTGCTGCAACCATAGACTGTAAAATAATGGACGTAGCATCCGTGACGTCACCCATTGGTTTGTGGACTGCCGTTTTGAAGCCTCAAGTTTGGCAATATGGCCGTTGCCATGTTTTTTTGTTTTTTTTTTGGGAAAACCGGGCATGATGATTTTTGACAAAAGCATTGAGCTGGAGAGCGTTGAGCTGGGGAGGTTGACGCGGCCAAGCCAGTGTTGTTTATTGTTGCACAACCCGTTCTCATTCTGAACTCGTAAAATAAGGACATTTGGACAGTGGCTCGTCTGATACGACGAAAAAGGCATCTTTCAGTGTGTTTGTGTAACGCACCGGGGAGAGCAGATGGGCCAATCACCCGTCCAGCGGATAAATATGATTACAGAAACATTCATGGATAGCATTCAGCAAGGTTTAGAAGTAGAAGGTGTCTCCCCCCAGACAAATATGACGCTGGACAACTCAAGCCGGAAGGACGTTGCTCAGCTGACCCCCCTTCTTACAACCAAAAACAGTACAAAGATAGGCTCATGGAACGTTAGAACAATGTACCAAGCCGGTAAAGCATCTCAAATAGCAGCGGAAATTAAGCAGTACAATCTCTCCCTAATAGGACTCAGTGAAACTAGGTGGACTCAATCAGGAAAAACTCAACTTTCTAGTGGAGAAACAATAATATACGCGGGACATGACCAGGATAATGCCCCACATACAGAGGGAGTGGGAATCATGCTCTCTAGAGAATCAGCCAGGTCACTGATGGAGTGGGAGGCAGTAAATGCACGTATCATCACAGCAAGGTTCTATACCAAGATAAAGAAACTCACCATCATCCAGTGCTATGCACCTACAAACGAAGCAGATCAGCAATCAAAAGACAGTACTACCACTACTAGTAGTAGTAGAAACAGAGGAAGAAATACATCATCATTCTGACAGGAGACTTCAATGCCAAGATAGGCCAAGACAACACGGGCAAAGAACAAATAATGGGTAAACACGGTCTAGGGGAAATGAACAATAACGGAGAACAATTCTCAGATTTCTGCGCATTCCATAATCTAGTTATAGGAGGCAGCGTATTTCCACATAAAAGAGTGCACAAAGCCACGTGGGTCTCCCCAGACCACAAAACTGAAAACCAGATTGATCATATATGTATCAGTAAGAAGTTCAGGAGGTCCCTCCTAGATGTCAGGGTGAAAAGAGGAGCTGATGTTTCCACAGACCATCACCTTCTAATAGGGACATTCCGGTTAAAACTCAAGAAATTCACAAATTCGGCAAAAAAAGTCAGCACCAGATATAATGTTAGCCTTCTCCAAGATTTCAAATCACCCTCTCAAACCTGTTCCACCCCCTGAGCAGACTGGAAGAACACCAAACCGTGGACCAACAATGGCAGAACATGAAGAGGGCATGGATAGAAGCATGTGAGGACACATGCGGGAGAAGGACAAGGCAACACAAGGAGTGGATCACAGGAGAAACTCTACAGAAAATTCAAATGCGCAAACAGGCAAAAGACACTCTTAGCAATAGCCGCACAAGAACTGCAAAAGCAAAAGCACAGCAAGACTACACAATGGCAGACAAACTTGTTAAAAAGAAAATCAAGAAAGATAAAAAAAACAATTATTTAACAACCTAGCAACCCAAGCAGAAGAAGCAGCAGCTCAACACAACATGAAGGAGCTTTATGATACCATACGGAAATTGGCTGGTAAACGCAAAAGCCCAGATAGGCCAATACTAGACAGAGATGGAAAAACACTAACAAAGCAAGAAGACCAACTGAAAAGGTGGGCCGAGCACTTCAGAGACATACTGAACAGACCCATACCAACTGAACTGGCCAACATCTCTCCAGCTGTACACCCTCTACAGGGCAATACCAACAAGCCCACCAAACAAGAAATAAGAAAGGCCATCAAAAAACTGAAAAACAATAAAGCACCAGGGCCCGATGGAATACCCCCAGAAGCCATCAAAGCAGACCTATAAACGGCAACAACACTACTGCACCAACTCTTTGGACTCATCTGGGAGGAGGAAAGGGTGCCAAGCGACTGGACAGAGGGGTAGCTGGTGAAACTCCCCAAAAAAGGAAACCTGAAAGATTGTAACAACTACAGGGGCATCATGCTTACATCTGTGCCAGGGAAGATTTTAAGCAGGATTGTTCTGGAAAGACTCTCAAAAGAACTGGATAAACAACTCAGAGAGCAACAAGCAGGCTTCCGCCAAGATAGATCGTGCACCGCCCACTGTGCCACCCTCCGCATCATCATAGAACAGACCCTGGAATGGAATACATCTCTCATCCTCACATTCATAGATTTCCATAAAGCATTTGACAGCTTAGACAGAGAGACTTTATGGAGACTCATGGCACATTATGGCATCCCGAAGAAGTTCATAACCATCATCCAACAGCTGTATCTACAATCATCCTGTAGAGTGATACATAATGGAAACTTCACAGACAGCTTTACAATAGAGACAGGAGTCCGACAGGGCTGCCTACTGTCCCCTTTTCTCTTCCTTTTGGCAGTTGAATGGATTATGAAGGCAACCACATCTGAACAAAACCTGGGCATCCAATGGACGATGTGGTCCCACCTAGAAGACCTGGACTTCGCCGATGATATAGTCCTCCTGTCACACACCGAAACACAAATGCAGACCAAACTCACAAAACTTGTCAGAATTGCAGCTACCACATGACTTCACATCAATAAAACAAAAACAAAGGTGATGACCATAAACCACAAAATAGATGCCATTAAATTGGACGGAGAGGCACTAGAAGAGGTGGACACATATACATACCTGGGAAGTATTGTCAGGAAAGATGGAGGTAGGACAAAGACATACAAGCAAGAATAGGGAAGGCAAGGACAGCCTTTCTAATACTGAGGCCAATATGGAACGCAAAATACATCTCCACAAATACGAAACTCTGCATCTTCAACTCCAATGTTAAATCAGTTTGATTATATGGGGCAGAAACTTGGAGAACTACAAAAGCATCATCAAATAAGCTCCAATCATTCATTAACAGATGCCTACGACACATCCTAGAAATTTACTGGCCTAACACAATTACAAATGAAGAGCACTGGCAAACCACACAACAAGAACAAATTGAAACACAGGAAATGGGGCTGCATCGGGCACACCTTAAGAAAACCACCCTCCAACATGACCAGACAGGCCTTAACCTGGAACCCACAAGGAAAAAGAAAGCCAGGAAGACCAAGAAACAGCTGGAAAAGGTCTGTCGAGGCAGAACTCAAGAAAGCAACAACATCGTGGAAGGAAGCAGAGAAGACCTCCCAACACCGAACCAGTTGGAGGAAATTCATGAATGACCTATGCTTCCCAAAGAGCCAAAGGGTTTAAGAATGTAAGGGCGAATTTCTGCCTAAGGAGGTTGGTTGGGGTGGTGGATGTGTCAAACACAGGACTTTCACCCAGAGGAGAGCGGGGTTCGCGTCCCGCTTGTCACGCTTGCTATAGTCGTTTTTAAAAATATAGTCGTTAAACTAAAAAGGGAAAACCCACAGTGAGAGGGTCAAAGTTTAAGATGAAAACATGGACAACACCATGTACACAGTGCCATGGTTAGCATCGCTAAGTCTCTGTCCTAATTGACAGGTTGGCATGTTGCCACTCCCTAAAGCATCCCCTGCTTTATGGTCTTCTTTTAAAATAAATGAGATCATAATTTACAAAATGAACATCCCGCTGTATTGAAGAAGACTTGAAACTAGCGATTGAGACCATAAACTCCTTTGAAAAAAATGTTTGAAAATGTTTTTTGAGCTAATAAATCAAGTGTGAAGTAGGGTGATTTTCTCATAGACTACTTTTGCAACAAGTGGAGTCGCCCCCTGCTTGAAATTAGATAGAATGCAGGTTTAAGGCACTTCCGCATTGACCTCAATTTCAGACCCAGAACTCCGTTCATTATTTTTACATTTTATGGCTGCTACACAGCACTGTGGCAATGTTAGGATGCTGATGTTAGCATTTCACTGTAGATTGTTTTGTCTTGTTAACAAATAGACACTTCTCTCTCTCTCTCTCTCTCTCTCTCTCTCTCTCTCTCTCTCTCTCTCTCAGTCTCTCTTTGTCACACAGCCCCCTGAGTGTCACTCCGTCCTCACACATTCAACTGGGAATTCTGCTGCTGCTGAAGAGAAAACGCAGCTTTAAGGGCCCTGCTCACAACATCGCCTCTGTACATTTTTAATGCAGCGCAGCTATGAAATGTAACAATGCAGCTGGATCCCAGGAGCATTAGCTCTATCAGACAGTTTGTTTTTGTTGCGTCACAACTACAGCAAAGTTGGCGGCGCTCTCACAGGTGTGCGGATGTTTGTTGGCAGCAACACCAGCTGGGGAACCTAATACTACTGGAGTTATGCGTTTGTGTTTGATGCTTGAAAAAAAATACACAGACAACAATGTCATTTCAAACCGGGACAGCTAAAACCTGACTGGCCCATTGGAGTTTGTAGCTTTTTGCTAGCACGTTTCCAAAAGTGGGTTGGAAATGTTGCCAGGTTTAGTTTCGCAGCAGATAAAGTTCTCTGGGCATCAGATAAAGTTCTCTGGGCATCAGATAAAGTTCTCTGGGCATCAGATAAAGTTCTCTGGGCATCAGATAAAGTTCTCTGGGCATCAGATCCTAAAAAAAGCACCGAAATATTTTGGTAGCTCAGTATTTTTTGTTGCAATTGTATTGAGTTTCATTGTGATGTAGGTGAAGTTGAAATGCTAGTCATGTTCCAAAGAAATAATATTTGACATGGATCTTTGGTTGAGCTGCCCAGATAATTGTTTTTTTCACTGTTTTGGAATACTTATGAGCCTTAGTGAGTTAGCTAGCTTAATATTCTAAGTACTTAAATGTGATAACCAAACAAAGGCATTTTGACCAATTTCATAAGCTGTGAAAACATACTTTAGTTAATGTGAAAAACATTTAAAAGTTATTTGATAGGTTCTCCCACTGACAAGCTTCATAAATATGATACAGTCTTTGTGTTTAATATTGTATTTAGAGGTTCCACTATGTATATTGTTTGGACAGGTTACCAAAGCCACTTAGGGGCCCTCAAACAACCTCAAACACGTTTTCTGCCTTTCAGAAGCGTTTTCAACATTTTATCAGCAATCAGTTGATAACATTTTCTAGCATTTTATAATCATAACCGCATTTAATTTGGTTTTACATTTGCCTCTCATTATATTTGTAATAATGTTGTACTTACAGTTCTACAGAAGCCCTGAAAGGCAAGATGGAACAAAAAGTTTTGTTGGGGCATCGTCAGCCAAAACCTAAGTTTAAGTCCTACAGCTTGGATTTTTTGGGTTTGTTGGGTTAAACAGTGTATATAGGCTATAGAGTATATGGCTAATTAATATTCACTCGCATGTAGTCCGATGATGTCATTAACGTTATTAACAAGATAAACAGTAAGACTACATATGAGACAGCTTTAGTTTCCGCATGTTTGTAGCAATTCCCTATATGTGCTGTTTAATGGCAGCGGATGAGGGCAGATTGAAATATGGTTTGCTACATTTTTATGCCTGTTGAACAGGTGTAGCCTATTGGCTCGTTTCTCTTCTTCTTCTGGCTTTTTTTCAGCTGCTTAGATGCCTTGCGGCACGTTGCTGACACTGTGAGTGCAAATGCAGGAGACACGGAAACTCTGACTAATCAGATCCGACTGGGCCTCTTTTGGGAGGGGGATTTAAAGAGACAGGCACTAAAGCCAGGCACAGAGCGTTTTAAACAGAGGGTGAATACAGGTATATTCAGACAGAATATTACAGTAGTAATAATGTTTTTTTAACAGTAAAACATGTACAAATGTTCTAGTAGAAACTCAAAAAACATGTATGAACCTGAAAATGGGCATGATATGGGACGTTTAAAGCTTTAGTGCGTAACGTTTTGATATTAATGAACGTCCGTTACCATTCAAGCTATTGCCAAATGTTTTGCTACAAAGCTAATTAAGACTAGCAGCTCCACACAACTCTCTCTGTGTTTCTTAGTATAGCTATGTTCAGAAGATTGTGTCGTCCGGTGACTTTGCCCCACAGAAACTCGAGCAGGGATGCACTGAATCCAGGATTCGGCTTCGGATTCTGCCGAATATTAGGCTTTTTGACGGGGTTCGGTTTCTGCTGAACCTTAGAATTTTTTTCCACCGAACCCTACGCTTGCACTACATGCCCTACGCTGGTCGACGTAACAACGCCGTTACGTAGGTGGACCGTTCAATGCAGTATTCTGTAAGAAAGTGAAAATGGAACTCGTGAGCAGAAAACATGTTGTTTGGCAGTACTTTCACTCAAAAGAAGGCGATTCAAGTCGAGCTACATGTTGAATTTGCAATGCCGATTTGTCTTGTGGTGGCAAGGACCCTAAACACTACACAACATTGACGCTGTTAAAAAATGTGCATATGGAACATCCAAAAGAATAAGAGTTGTGCATGAAGGAATCTACAGACAGCAGCCAAAATTAAAGCTTAGATCGGGCCCAAAAAATCAAGCCCGACCCTACCTGAGCCCGGCCTGGCCCGCACATTAACTGTAATTATGAGCCTGATTTAAACCCAACAATTTTTTAATACGTGGGCCGTTATAACTGACATTCTCAACTAAAATTCTGAGTTGTTTGAACTACAGAAATCTGTTTAGAATTTTCTTAATGAATAATGCAACAAGGACGAATCATGTACACTGCGTTGTTTATTTATAAAGAATGGACTGGATCACAAATGGATCCGAATGAAGAAACGTAAAAAAAAAAAAACTCAACGCATTTCTCTGTGAGGGCTTGCCTTGCCCTCAGGGGTATGCTTGGAGAAGTAACAAAAGAGGACATTGAAGGCTGACTATATTCTTTTCTGCCATGGCAAGCATGCTTCATGTGTCTGTTCATCGTCCCCGTTTTTTTGCTGTCATAGGCGAGCAGCGTGTCGTACTTAATGCACTCGACAAAGCCAACACATACTGTATGTTGTCACTGCCCACAAGTTGTTTAAAATGGTTCCATACCTCCGACCTTCCTCCAAACTTGCTCAGAGTTAATTCTCCTAGCTGTTTTTATTTTTTTATTTACATCTTCAAGCTCCATGTTGCACTTAAGCTACACAATACAGCACAGCAGGCCCGGAGTGATGCGTGCGAGTGGAGGAGATGCTGCGCATGACTCATGTTGCATTTTGTAACCTAACTTGTGCAACTTTGTACACATTTGTTACTTAAGCCTAAAAATATAGGCGATAGACCCTTTGCAAACACGTGACCACGACCACGTGATGACGCCATAATGGACGGTGAAATCACCGGCAATAACAAGCTAAACAGTGTAGTAGTAGTAGTGTAGACGAGCGGAAAGTTTCATAGTTTCATTCAGTTTGAAATACATAACACTAAATAAACTGTATTTATGGCTTTATGACTTCTTCTATTGAAGAAGAAGTTGTCATGCCGTTATCGGTCAAGGTAGGGCATCTGGTAGGTGCTCACAAAGAGCAGTATTTGGAGAAGTTGGAGATAGCAGGATTGGATACCGACCCTTAATTCTTCCTCCCTCCCTTTTCACGGACCTCATTAAATCACAGAGTCTGCCCGAATTCAGTCCACACGATCTGTACCACTATGTGGTAAACGGGGTATCCCCATACTGGTGCTGATCTCAAAGTTTTTAAAAGTCTGGATGCTAACCAGTTCTTTGTAGCTGGCTGGGTTACAGGTACGCGATGCTACGCTAACGGCGGGGGGACGTCTCATAATGAAAAGATAAGACATCAATCTAGGGTTTATTTTGTATGAACATCTATTCTTTACTTAAGTAAAGATTTATATAACACGTAGCCCATGTTTTTAGAGGACATGGTTGGTCGTGGCTACCCACATACTGTTGTTCACTGGGTATGCTAATGCAATTTTCTAATGGATGCCTGAACGTATCCCAACTCTGGGAAGTGCAGTCATTAATTATCTATCACACGTTAATCCATGCAGTAAATCACGGAGTGTCTATGATCAGTAGTAACCACACATAATTGTAACATCTAGCCATCTTCTTATCTGTGATTATATTTGCTGTAGCCTATGTTAAGATTGGACCAGTGGATATTACGACGCGATGGGCAGAAGCTAGAGAGCAGTCTAAAGCTAGCTGCAGCTAGCTCGTCAGCTAGCCAGGGTAGGAGCTCCGCAGACCCGCATTTAACTAGTTTTTTTGGCCTTTTTGGAGCTAGTTTCCGTGCCATGTCATCTTTAATTTAACCAATATTTTTGGTATGTTTGTTAAGTTAAATGATCAAGGGAACGACTTTCTTATTTGGTTATGTATTTGGCTAGGTCAGTGAATAACCAATGTAAGTTATGTGGACCTGTTAGCAGGAACAGCTGGTTAGCACGGCAGCTAGCTAGCTGGTTGAGGATAATTTTAATTATCACTCATTTAAAACAGAAAGGCAATACATACACATGTTTGTGTTGGTGAGGATTACCCCGCAGATTGTGAGAACGAAAACGTACGCATTTAGCTTGCTGTCCATCTACACCATAGCTCTTCCGCCGTCCGTCATGGAGTTCATAATTCGCGTGAGTGGAGCGTGACGTCACGTGCAAAGGGTCTATATAATATTTCTGATTATGACATAGCTTTCTCCCCACCCAATTAGGCTAATAAAGTAATAATTAAAAAAACACAAATGCTTGATCAAGGGCCCGGCCTGGCCCAAGGATAGTGTCGAGAAATATCGACCCGACCCATGGGTGGGGTCAAGTTTGGGCTCGGGCTCGGGCAAAGAATCTAAACTCTAGCCAAAATGCAGCAACTTCTGGTAAATAAAATGAAAAATACAGTGATGTGGACATTGTTTACATTTGTTTACTGTGTTAATGGACTGAGGATGGGAGTAGGATTCGTTATTCGGTTTCGGATTCGGCAGAATCTTAACCAGTGGATTCGGTATTCGGCCGAACCCCAAAAATCTGGATTCGGTGCATCCCTAAACTCGAGTGAAGATAATTACCCCTTCTGAAAAGGCCATCATGTTTTTTTTTTTTTAAACCTCTGTGTCCTCCTCGGCTACTAGCAACTGCGTAGGGGGGTGGGTGCACGGTCATGGAAGGTTTGTATCATGTGGCTGCGCCGACAGTGTTATTGCCATTACTTAAAATTCCTCATGGGGGAGACAATATACTTGTACATACCTATTAGTGTTGAATAAGTATGTACAGGCTGAAGTCTGAGAAAGTGGAGGAGGCACAGCTGCCCTGGAGGCAGCAAAGATCTTATTGGTTTAGATGAATCTCAGTGGCTGGAGCCTATAGGTAAAATTTGAATTGGCCGGTTAGAGTTAGCATCCATCTGCTGCATATAGGCCTGCATAAAAGGCATCATGTTTTTCTACTGATAAAGATTCAAAGTTAGTTTGTGAAAGGGAGATTGTTGAGTATATTTTACATTTTGGCAGCATATTTCCAATGCTGGAGTAGTGTGCTCCATCATGTTGTGAATAGTAAAAGCTATACCTGATTTCTGAATGTATTATTTAACTCTTGTGGTATATATATTTTTTTTTAAATGTATGTATTTTGTCAAAATGAAGAAAATTCAGTATTACTTGTGGTTATAAGTTTTGTGTGTAGAATTATTATGTCATTATAGCTTCAAAATATTCTGATAGCATACATTTTGCTTTGTAGAAAAATGAGACAGGAAAAACACATTCCACACAGCTTTAAAGATGTGTATAAAGCATGACATCGCTCAACAAATAAAGTAATTCTAATCGCATACTGCTTGTTTGGTGGTCATACATTTTCCCCTAAAATTACAAACAGTACTTCATAACTCTATTTATGAGGATAACTATGGGATTTGTTGTGTTTCTTATATTTCTGTCATGCCAAACATTTGGCCCATCCCACATGGGATTACAAGACAGCGCTATTTGACATAGGCGACATCTTCCACTGAAAGACATGGTGATATTCTAAGAAATAAAATCAGTTCAAGTTGTGATTTATGAGGAAAAAAACTCTTTGCGAGAAAAAACATAGACATTCTCTAACATTAAAGATACAAATTTACAAGAAACAAACTGAGAAACAAACTGACTCTGGGGACAGAAAGCAGACCTGTCCCAGTCAGACCATCTGAGAGGTCTGGGTGGTTCATCATGTAGCAGCAGATCAGAAATAAACCGTTCATGCTTTATAAACCGACAGGAGTATTTTGTTACCTGTCAGAACATGTAGTGGAGTAAAAAGTATGATATTTACCTCTGAGATGTAATGGAGTATCAAATATAAAGTAGCAAAAAATGGATATATTCAAGTACTTTAAAATTGTACGAGTAAATGTAGTTACTTTCCACCACTGGTTTTAACACATCAGACATCAGGGGCATACAGCAGAGCTTCCAAAAGAAGGACGACAAAGTACTTCTTAAAAAAGTCTCACTGGTGAATGCATCCTGGGCTGGGTGCCAGATCCAGCACTACTAGCAAGCCAGAAGTTGATAATTATTTCCTGAAAGACTCCGGCGGATGGCTTTATCACACGCCAACAGTGACCCTCTCCAACTCAGGGCAGGCAAGCTCAGCAAAAAGATGCAGCTGCTTGTCGTGTATTATTATGCCTGCTGTGATGATCTGTCCTAATGTGTCCTGCTGTACCACAAATCCCATTTGAATTGCTCGTTAGAAGTGACCTTCCTTGGGAACAGGGTGGGATCAGAAAGAAGTTGGGTGTATTTGATGCTGATGAGAGCCATCAGACTGAACCAAAACCGTAAAACCATGAGCTGAAGCTGAGAGGAGCTGCAGACTCCGGTGATAATTCTCCAAGTTCATTGCTGCAAGTGACTCCTTTGACATTATGCACAGTCATTTGATCAATTGAGGATGTAAAAACAGCAATTAGAGCAGCTTTAAGGGACTTCTCTAAACACATTTATCCTAGGATGGTTTCAGTTTATTGTTTATAAGTGAACTAAAATGAGTCTTTGTGTGTTGAAACTGTACTAAAATCATGGGCTTTTCAAACAATCTTGTTAGGTTTTCAGTTTATCTGTACTCAGAAGTTGAAGATGTAACAAGATTTAATTAATCTTTATGGACACAGAGTAAGTTGGTTTGGTTGGCAAGGTTGAGGGGAGTGGGAGGTGGCTGGATGAATCCAGAGCTGGTGGCATGGCGTGGCGAGGCAGCGAGCATGTAGAAACTCCAATCCAAAAATATACTGTAGTAGAAAAACAAACAAAGCACAATTACTTAAAGATCTAAGCAAAGAGCAAGTAGAACATACGTGAGACACTAAGTCAGCCGAGGGTAGTTTCCACATGGACAGCTGAAAACAATCTGGCGCTGGACGTCAGGAGACCAGGGGCCTCATGTATAAAAGACTGCACAGCTTTCATACCAGAAGATGATGTACGGCCAAAACGTGAAAAGTACCTACGCACAGAAATATTCACATATATAAAACCGGGGGTACGCCAGGTCCTGCGCACCTTTCCTTTATAAATGACAATTTACGTGAAATTGAGCGCACGTGAACGAGCCACCGACCCCGCCTTGCCTCCTCCCATAAATTAATATGGAAATGACTATAAATGCGCCCCCGACGTCATTCTTTGTCCAATCACAACGGGTAATACCTTTGCAGACGGAAAAAAAAACTTCACCGACTGTGAGGTTGAGGTGCTGATCACGGGGGTGGAGGCGAGAAAAAAATATTCTGTTTGTCGTTTTTGTCATCTTGGATAAGCAATACAAGAAAATGCCCAGAGTGGCAAATGGTGACCGGGCGGTGAACGCACCACCATGGCAGAAATTTAAAAAAATGTCGAACTGGAAATCAAGAGAATAGTGGCAGCGCCACACCACTTACCAAACAACATGCATCTCAGTGTCAGTCCAACTTACACACAATAAGCAGTTTGAACTCACTGATGTAATGCCATTTGTTTTCTAAGTGTTAGTAGGCTCAGTGAAAGGAGGAGGAGAGGTTAGGGAGGCCAGCGTCTCCACGGCAGGTGACAATTCAATTCAATTTTATTTATAGTATCTAATCATAACAAGAGTTACAGTGCCTTGCGAAAGTATTCGGCCCCCTTGAACTTTTCGACCTTTTGCCACATTTCAGGCTTCAAACATAAAGATATAAAAATTAAATTTTTTGTGAAGAATCAACAACAAGTGGGATACAATCATGAAGTGAAACGAAATTTATTGGATATTTCAAACTTTTTTAACAAATAAAAAACTGAAAAATTGGGCGTGCAAAATTATTCAGCCCCTTTACTTTCAGTGCAGCAAACACTCTCCAGAAGTTCAGTGAGGATCTCTGAATGATCCAATGTTGACCTAAATGACTAATGATGATAAATAGAATCCACCTGTGTGTAATCAAGTCTCCGTATAAATGCACCTGCTCTGTGATAGTCTCAGAGGTCCGTTTAAAGCGCAGAGAGCATCATGAAGAACAAGGAACACACCAGGCAGGTCCGAGATACTGTTGTGGAGAAGTTTAAAGCCGGATTTGGATACAAAAAGATTTCCCAAGCTTTAAACATCCCAAGGAGCACTGTGCAAGCGATAATATTGAAATGGAAGGAGTATCAGACCACTGCAAATCTACGAAGACCCGGCCGTCCCTCTAAACTTTCAGCTCATACAAGGAGAAGACTGATCAGAGATGCAGCCAAGAGGCCCATGATCACTCTGGATGAACTGCAGAGATCTACAGCTGAGGTGGGAGACTCTGTCCATAGGACAACAATCAGTCGTATACTGCACAAATCTGGCCTTTATGGAAGAGTGGCAAGAAGAAAGCCATTTCTTAAAGATATCCATAAAAAGTGTCATTTAAAGTTTGCCACAAGCCACCTGGGAGACACACCAAACATGTGGAAGAAGGTGCTCTGGTCAGATGAAACCAAAATCAAACTTTTTGGCAACAATGCAAAACGTTATGTTTGGCGTAAAAGCAACACAGCTCATCACCCTGAACACACCATCCCCACTGTCAAACATGGTGGTGGCAGCATCATGGTTTGGGCCTGCTTTTCTTCAGCAGGGACAGGGAAGATGGTTAAAATGGATGGGAAGATGGATGGAGCCAAATACAGGACCATTCTGGAAGAAAACCTGATGGATTCTGCAAAAGACCTGAGACTGGGACGGAGATTTGTCTTCCAACAAGACAATGATCCAAAACATAAAGCAAAATCTACGATGGAATGGTTCACAAATAAACATATCCAGGTGTTAGAATGGCCAAGTCAAAGTCCAGACCTGAATCCAATCGCGAATCTGTGGAAAGAACTGAAAACTGCTGTTCACAAACGCTCTCCATCCAACCTCACTGAGCTCGAGCTGTTTTGCAAGGAGGAATGGGCAAAAATTTCAGTCTCTCGATGTGCAAAACTGATAGAGACATACCCCAAGCGACTTACAGCTGTAATTGCAGCAAAAGGTGGCGCTACAAAGTATTAACTTAAGGGGGCCGAATAATTTTGCACGCCCAATTTTTCAGTTTTTTATTTGTTAAAGTTTGAAATATCCAATAAATTTCGCTCCACTTCATGATTGTGTCCCACTTGTTGATTCTTCACAAAAAATTACATTTTTATATCTTTATGTTTGAAGCCTGAAATGTGGCAAAAGGTCAAAGTTCAAGGGGGGCGAATACTTTCGCAAGGCACTGTACCTCGAGACACTTTACAGATAGAGTAGGTCTAGACCACACATTCAAGTAGTTCCCCTGTAGTGACAGTGTGTACAGATCTGCTGCGCCACGCATGTATGAAATAATGAAATAGTAAATAGGACTACAGTAACAGAAATATGTGCAGAATCAAGACAGTCAAGACAGTGAAGTGTTTGGTGGACCGGATACACCTTGTTCACTTACATAGCCTACAAATCATCCACGGGATCAATTACGCATCACATGAGTTTTCCCACCCAACACAGCGTTTGTTCCTGGGGAGATGGATCCGTGCGTCCCACCTCCTGTGCGCAATGGATGTCTGAGCCTCAGCAACTACAGAATCACAGGCACTATTGCATTTTCCGTGCCAATCTTTTTGTTGCACAGTGAGTAGATATTTCATCTATGTGAAATACAGAGGATGACTGAAAGTATTTTCTAAGTGGATTTATCATTCATTTCCCGTCCTCATGTTTAACAGAGGTTAAGTAGCCTGCAAATTAAACAGTTAGTATTGTGAAAGATGTGAAACATTATCCATATCAATGATTATTAATGAATGAATAAATGAGTACTGGCGGATAAAATTATGTTTTTTTCATAGACAATGTCACAGACGTATGCCAGTAAGTGAAGTGGAAACTTTATTTTGTAATGTTTGGTGATTTTCGGCCCTTTTCAGTCAGAATTCGCTACGTTACAGAGCCAGAACGGACTTTGCGGATGGCCCGCACATTCTCACGTCAAGTTCATTTTTTATACATCACAAAGTGTCCGTGAAAACCAGCATACGCATGCTTTTCGTGCGTACGCAATGTTTATACATGAGGCCCCTGGAGTCGTTAAGCAGAGTAGATTGGATAACCATCAACCGCTGCGCCGAAAGATGAAACGGAACAGAGAGGAAAATAACTAACAAACAATAAGTCACGGGCTGACAGTGACAGAACCCTCCCCTTAACGAGCGCCAGCTGGCACTCCGCCCGACTTGTCAGGATGGGACTGGTAGAAGTCAATGATTAGAGAGTAAGGTGACCAGATTTCTGAGACAAAATCCGGGGACATTTTCAGCTCAGAAGCGTAAATACCTCCAAAACAGGTAATGTTTTTATCTTTGTAAAACTTAAAACGGGGACACTGCCCCAGGGGCGTCACTAGACCTAGAGCGTCACTAGACCTAAGGCGAAGGGGGCTTGGCCGGAGGGCTCAGAGGACTAGAACAGACAGGCTTGAAAGTTGAAGTTCTCCGGTGGTTTAAACTTTGCCATCACGTCGGTTCCGTTTTAGAACACTTCTGACACCATGTCAAATAATGCTGCTGGCGAATACAGTTTATTTGCTCTTAACTTGGCTTTCTTTATTGTCTCACTGCCAACGTCTCGGTAACATACATCAAAACGTTTTTCTTCCTCTCTCCTTGAACTTTTCCTGTTATGATACGTGTCTGCCTAGCAGCACGCTCTCTGATTGGTCACTGGGAAGTACAACTTTATTAACACAAACAATGTCTTGACAGTAAGCTAATCAGCGGTATGCGCTAGCTTGTTTCAAGCTACAAACACATTTGATTAGCATGAAAACATGTCCCAGAGAGCAATCGAGTGGGTACACATCTGTTATTAACCCCTAGGTTCATTTTGCGCCGGAATTGTCCTTTTAAGAAGGGACACGTGGAACACAGGGTGCACTTTCATAGAAGCAGGTAACTTCAGTTTCACAGCCGACGGGTTAATGATTTTGGCAATCTCAAAAGGTCCAACATACCGTGGTGCCAGCTTCTGGGACTCCACTTGCAGAGGAACCATACTCTCTGTCTCGATCGGAAACGATATCCTGAGGAATACCGTGTAGTCTGAATACATGTTGAGTGAGGAGCTCAGCTGTTTCAGATGCAGAAGGCAGTTTAGGAAGGGGAATGAAGTGTACTGCTTTAGAAAATCTGTCCACAACAGTAAAAATGACGGTGTTACCTTCTGAAAGGAGTAATCCGGTGACGAAATCCACTGCGATATGAGACCACGGCCTACTGGAGACAGGAAGCGGGCGTAGTAAACCAGCCGGAGGTTGATGGGAGGCTTTGCTACGGCCGCAGATAGAACAGGCAGATACAAAGGCTCAGGTGTCGGTAGTCATAGAGGGCCACCAGAAATGTTGATGCAGGAAGGAGAGGTTGCGGTGAATCCTCGGATGACAGGTGAGTTGGGATGAGTGTCCCCATTGAAGGACCTGGGATCTGACAGAATCTGGCACAAAGAAAAGATTATGTGGAGTGGTACCTGGAGCTGGGCTGTTATGTTGAGCCTCCCGTACCACAATTTCTATGTCCCAGGAAGCTGCAGCCACCACACAGGTAGGAGGGAGGATGGTCTTAGGCTCCGTGCTGGGCTTCTCTGAGTCATACTGGCGAGAGAGAGAGTCTGGTTTGATGTTTTGAGATCCGGGTCTCAAAACAAAAAAACAGAGCCCAAAAACAGAGCCCACCGGGCCTGACGGGAGTTTAGCCGTTAAGCAGAACGAAGGTACGAAAGATTTTTGTGATCAGTCCAAACCACGAAAGGTTGGTCAACTCCCTCCAGCCAATGTCGCCACTCCTCCAATGCCAACACCACCGCCAGTAGCTCTCTGTTGCCCACAGCATAATTGCGCTCAGCAGATGACAGGCGCCAGGAAAAAAAAAGCACAGGGATGTACCTTACTCACTAACACCTGAATCTGAAGCATCCACCTCAACAATAAACTGGAGAGATGGGTCAGGATGGATAAGCACAGGAGCAGAAGAAAACAGTTGTTTAAGCTTATTGAAGGCTTTGTTTACCTCTGGACTCCAAACAAAAGGAACGGAGGGAGAGGTGAGTTGGGTGAGAGGGGCGGCCACCTTGCTGTAATCCCGAATTAACCTCCGGTAGAAGTTAGCAAAGCCTAGGAATCGTTGCAGCTGTTTCCTGGAGGGTGAGACCAAAAGGCACGGGCTGACCGTGACAAATCTGAAACATTACAAAGTAAACTTTATCTTGCATTTAGTTTATGTTTTGGGATGTTTTTGGAACAGTTTAAATGTCTTGCTATAAACGTACTGTAGCTGTAGGTGAGAGACATTGATATTCAGTAAGACCATGTCTACCTCAGGCTAAATGCAGTTCTTTGTGTGGTAGTAAGGGGCTGCTGATTTATAGTGCATAAGGAACCAATTAGCAGAATGTGAAACTGTCAAGGCTCCCTGGGCATCAGACCCAAATAAAGCACAGGACCTAGAAGAGATGTTGGTGTGTAGAGTTGATGTTTCCCAGATGTGTCTCACTGGACTCAGATTGTCTTGAGTGTTTTAACCAGAGGTGAAAGAAGTACTCTGATGTTTGACTTGACGTAAAAGTACTAATACTACAGTGTAGAAGTACTCTGTTACAAGTAACAGCCCTGCATTCAAAATCATACTTAAAAAAAGTAGAAAAGTATCAGCATCAAAATACACTTAAAGCTTTAATGCGTAACTTTTTGATATTAATGAACATCCGTTACATTCAAGCCATTGCCAAATGAGTTGCTACAAAGCTAATTAAGACTATCAGCTCCACAAAACTCTGCATTTCTCAGTATGGCTATGTTACTAAATGGTATTGTCCGGTGACATTCACACGCAGAAACTCATGTTTTTTTAATCCTCCGTGTCCTCCTTGGCTACTAGCAACTGTGTGGAGGAGGGGTGGGGGTGGTGTGCGATCACCTAAGGCTTGGATCATGTGGATGCGTCGACTGTTTTGGTATCATTACTTAAAATTTCTCATTGGGGAGACAGAAACTACCCACTATAGCTTTAATGTCCTAAGAGTACTCGTTCAGCAAAATAATATATATTATATTATTGTGTTGAAATCTTTGATGCATTCATTTCTTCATCACTTTAATGTTGCAGCTGGTAAATGCAGAGTTGTCTGGATTTACCCTGCAGAGATCTGAGGAGCAGTTAACCACAGACCTCATAAACATCCGGCGGAAAATGAGGGACATATGGCGCAATTTCTGGCAGCACCAGAGAAATCCCAGAAGTGAAACGTCGTCAGTAGAGACTAGTTATAAGCTGATTATATTTTGTTTTAATAATCTGAATCTGTAAGTAACTAAAGCTGTAAAGGAAAGGCTGCTTTATTTGTACCGCACATTTCAGCAACAAAGCAACTCAAAGTGCTTTACATACAACATTAAAGAGCCGTTTAAAACAATTAAAAACATGAAAACAGCTAAAATAGAATGAGATAGGTATTAAAAACAAGAATGCAAATTACAGTGCACAGTCAGAAATAAACAATTACTTAAAAAAGGCAGCATAAAAAAGAAAGTCTTCAGCCTTGATTTGAAAGAACTGAGAGTTGCTGTAGTTTTCTGGGAGTTAGTTCCAGATATGTGAAGCATAGAAACTGATTGCTGCTTCTCCATGTTTACTTCTGACTCTGGGGACAGAAAGCAGACCTGTCCCAGTCAGACCATCTGAGAGGTCTGGGTGGTTCATCATGTAGCAGCAGATCAGAAATAAACCGTTCATGCTTTATAAACCGACAGGAGTATTTTGTTACCTGTCAGAACATGTAGTGGAGTAAAAAGTATGATATTTACCTCTGAGATGTAATGGAGTAGCAAGTATAAAGTAGCAAAAAATGGATATATTCAAGTACTTTAAAATTGTACTAGTAAATGTAGTTACTTTCCACCACTGGTTTTAACACATCAGACATCAGGGGCATACAGCAGAGCTTCCAAAAGAAGGACAACAAAGTACTTCTTAAAAAAGTCTCACTGATGAATGCATCCCGGGCTGGGTGCCAGATCCAGCACTACTAGCAAGCCAGAAGTTAGTAATTATTTCCTGAAAGGCTCCGGCGGATGGCTTTATCACACGCCAACAGTGACCCTCTCCAACTCAGGGCAGGCAAGCTCAGCAAAAAGATGATTAATTTAGGAAACTGACTTCAATTCATAGTCAGTGCTGTTTGAGAGCAGTGACAGCACTGACTCTGACAGTGACAGTGACAGTCACCAAAACGTCAAACTATTCGTTTGTGTTTCTCTTTATTTACACAAAAACAAAAGATGCAATACATAATTTGCAAGGGAATATGAAGGAGAATTGCCTAAAAACGCTTCAGACGCTTGAGAAGTGGCATTCTCTAGGCAGCACATTCAATCACGTCAATGCAATATTCCTTTAAATTTAAAGAACTGCAATCATTGAGTTTGTCTTATAGGTTAAGCATAAGGCTGGTTAAAAAGCCTACTGTTTAGCCAGCCTTCAAAGTGGCAAATACTGGTGGTAAATCACATTTTTAAGTCCATGTGGTTTTATCCCATGGCAGGGTCTGGGGTTCATCAGTAAACAGTTAGGAGCTGATTGTTCAATTCCAGAATTAGATATTATCATACTGACACTGTTAGTTTGTTTATTGTGCATAGTTTCTGTCACCTCCATGAGGAATTCTAAGTAATGACAACAACACTGTCGGCGCATCCACATGATACAAGCCTTCTGTGATCGCGCACCCCGCCCTTCTCCACACAGTTGCTAGTAGCCAAGGAGGTCACCGGACGACACAATCTTGTGAACATAGTCATACTGAGAAATACAGCGAGAGTTGTGTGGCGCTGATAGTCTTAATTAGCTTTGTAGCAACTCATGTGGCAATGGCTGGAATGTAACGGACGTTCATTAATAGCAAAAAGTTACGCACTAAAGCTTTAAAGAAAACAACGCTGACATTAGAGCAGCGTAAATCATAGGTTTTATCACAATACGATATTATATTGATTCTTTGGACAACGATACGAAATTTGCTGATATCTTAAAGTCTGTCACGATACGATTTCAATTTGATTCAATTCAGGGGCCTGCAATCGATACGAGACAATATCATCTCAAAAAAGCAACTTAAATATGATTTGACAGTTTCAATACTGAACTCTTCCAGACATTTAAATAAAAAAGAAACTATTGTTTTTAATAAAAAGAATAAACATGACGTGGCAATCTAAAAATAAAGGGGTTATCTTACAGATGATGTGTATCGATATTTTTACTTTGCATCGTTAATATTGGATCGTGGATCATTGAATTGATATATCGATCCAGTCAGATGTATCCCTACAACCCTAGTCGACATCAGGTTTATTGACATTTGAATCACACATAGATTGAGTTATATTTGTGAAATTTTTTTTACCAGAAATGCTACAAAATGAAAGAATTTCGCTTCGTTCAAACAACACACTAGTAAAGCCTAGTTAGCCATTTGTTGCCTTTAATTAGTAGTACAAATCCATATCAGCACATTTTCCTTCCTTAGTTCATTTTGCCATGAATTCACATAATTACATAAACTCATGCCTTTGTCCACATGAACATGTTTAATGGATAACTGTGGTTTATTACAACGTGCGTCATATTGTAGCTTTGGCCATCTTTTTTAGGTTATGATAACATTGTACTCCCCAAAGTAACTGCTTCAATGTGGGAACATGATGACATCCAGTCAGATGGAACAAGACACACTAGAGTCAGACTATCAGACAGCTTGTTAACAAACTAAAGGTTATGCCTGATTAGCTAAACCACTTTATTTGCAGAAAAAAAAGTGTCTGAAATGTGCATACTGCACAGGAAAACTGCATACACAAACTGTAGTAGGTCTGCTGGGTCTAGTCTATATCCACGACCTTCCATTTCCGGGATTGGTCCGTTGCCGCTGGAAATTCCGCCATATGTCCTCCTTTTGGCCGGATGTCTGTCACCTTCCTCTTTCTTTGTGTTGGAATTTTAAACTCACGATTTATGAGGACTATGGGTTTTCTGTTGCACGACTAAAACAACTTTTGAACGTACACATGTTCCACCAAAACAAGTTCCTTCCCGAGGCTATTTTGCAGTGACACCGGGGCTCTGTGCAGCGCGCACGAGACAATTGTGATTGGTTTAAAGAAATGCAAATAAACCAGAGCATGTTTCTCTCCCATCCCAGAATGCTGTGTGGACTAGCCAGACCCTCCTCCGCAGTGCTGTGTATGAAGGTCTGGGAAAGACTAGTTGGATCATACTCAAACCAGGAAATATTTTAAAGTCTGTAAACTTTGTGCGATTCCAGGATTTTTTTAAGTGGGGTGGCACAGGGGCAGACCAATAATAATCAGTAGTCTGGCAATGCGAGACTAGACAATACCTTACCAAGCTGGGTGTCTGCTGCTCTAGGTTGGAAGACAAAGTTGCTATTTCCTAATTGTCTAAATCAGCCATCGTCAACTGGCGGCCCGCGGGCCAGATCTGGCCCGCCAAAGCTTTTAGTCTGGCCCGCAGAATAATCACGAATTCAGAAAATGTAAAGAGGAACAAATGCGTTCTGTTATTTAGCATTTCAAGCATTTACAGCAGGTAACATTACACAGGTAGAGCACAAACCCAGCCCCTGTATTTGCATCTCTATTCACATGCCGGGATTCTGTACAGCGATGCCTGCGCTCCACACACAAGCTGAGCCGAGATGTGTGTGCGTTAAAACACGCAGTACCTGACTGGGAACGATACAAAGAGGATAACCTAATACTTATGGAGTTTCCATGTTTTTTAAGAGTTTGCTCACACTAATACATGTAAAAAAAAAAAAAAAAAAAAAAGTCTGGCCCCCGGAGTGTCTGCTTAGAAAAAATTTGGCCCTTGGAAAAATGTAGTTGATGACTCCTGGTCTAAATCCTCATGCCTATAAAAATTTGAAAAACATTTGTCGATGTTATTCTTCCCAGAGTTTATGATCAGGAGGAGTACAAGTCTGAACAAAGGAGGTCTGTTTCGTACAATCATCCTGTCACTGTCTTTGATTATGATGATGTTGAAATTGCAACTGCATTACATTATGACTTGAATCACCTTACGGTAACCGTGCCCCCCAAATGCAGGAGGATCACAGGGCAGAGGGAGTTCACCGTACGCAACACTGCATCTGCGACCCAAGAGAGGCCAGGAATGGGATAAACATCACTAAGTCCCACTTAAAAAACAGTTTTAGTTATTTTAGTTATTGCTTCACCCTTTAACTGTTTAAATGCAATATTGTGGTCAAACCAAGAGATGGAAGTTCAATCTTTAACATTCATATCGCAAAGATCGAAGGAATTGTGATTATATTGCATAGTCCGTTTCACATTGAAGCTATAGAATGAAAATGAAATAGCTTCTGTACAGAACTTTAAAAAAAATCTCAATTACTTCGAACAAACGATTGCACCCGAGCAGTAGGCATAGACTCCATAAGCCCCCCCCCCATGTGTTTTCTTTTGTTATGTGGTTTTATATGTATGTTAATCTGTATGTAGAGTCTAGTGTATTTTTTTCACGGTGGTGTTAATTATTGTGATAAGTAAATAAGTATGTCAAAAAACACTCTCAAGTGTACGTCAATACACAGTACCTTCCCTAGTATTTTGTCCAGAAAGGCAGAAAAATAAAGCCTTCACAGTGCATCTTCCTTAAATTATCTGTAGCCACTTGTCCTTTATCCTCAGGGCTGGAGCCGAGCCCGGAAGACGCCTGAGGAAAACTACAAACAGAAGGGCCCAAGCCAGCCCTACGAAGCAGCTCGATTGGTTGGGGTTAGGCATTTGACCTCGAGTGGTTAATGTTATGATAGCCGATTGGTCAGGGGATAGGACCTGTACAAATGGGGTTACGTTATGGACGTAGGACGCTTGGCCAATAAATGCTATTGAAGGGCGGGTCTTGGCGTGGCCATAGTGGGATTCGTAATATCGCGTCCTGGGAAGAGGTCGAATCAGCCAGAATAACTGAAAACACCTGTGTGGGTGTCCAAAGCCTTTAACACTGACTCTGAACTGTTCCCTCTGACTATGATAAATACATCACATCCATAGTTACCCCTCAAAAATAAAACTAACAATTGAAATACATGTGATCTTCCGCTACTCAATTCAAAATTTCTTCAATGAAAGCTAGAAATACTGCCTTGCGGATTTATGCCTACGCCAACCAGTCAAGTTGCAGTTTACGTCCAAGGGCGTAACTTTGGGTCCAACACTGAGGGGGGTTGAGATCACCACCTATCTAGTGAGGCCATTTGATCAGCATTGGGCGGGGGAACATCATACTTGGGGGGGGGGGGGTCTGGGGTTCCTCCCCCCACCAGGAAATTTTGAGCAACAACCTGAATTGTGGTGAATTTTTCTGCAACAATTTGGACGGACGATGGATTGGGCGCAACCAAGTCTCACACAGAGGCGGGGGCAAGCAAAGCAATGCTTTCCTTTGCTTGCCAATTACATTGAATCGAGAAATAATATATTTTTCATTTATCATTATGATAAGCTATTTTGATGGGGGTTGGACTGGCCAGTTTTGATTATTGAGGGTGGTTGTAACCCCCCACCCAATACCCCTGTAAATAACGTCTATGCGTCTTTACTGTGCAGACATACAATGTATGTAGTGAAGACTTTGAAGGAATTTAATAAAAGATATTGTGAGTAATTGTGGAGGTTGGCATGGTTTGGATTCAGCAGCAGGGGAGAGAGGTGTTGAGATAGATCATGAGAGCAGTGCCAGGTGCGTTAATTAGCACAGTTGGTTCTTATCTAATTGCACTCTCCTTTTAAATGCAGCAGCGTTCTGGACTTCAGATTACTGCCATACCACGCAGACAGAAGGAAGCCACGCTTCATTTATAATAGCTTTGAGCTTCAGCTGTTTGTGGCTGACCTGGATTCTCCTGTGTTATGTGCAGTTGTTTATCGCCCACCAAAACTCAACAAGGATTTTATATGTGAGTTTTCTGAGTTTTTAGCTGATGTGGTTCCTAAATATGACAATTTTCTGGTTTGTGGGGATTTCAATATCCATGTGTGTTGTCCCTCAAACCCACTTGCTCATGATTTTAAAACACTTTTGAACTCTTTTGGCCTTAATCAATGTGTGGAAGGGCCGATACACCATCTAGGCCACACCTTGGATCTCATCATTTCCTACGGGTTTTCAGTTTCTCTGGGAGAAATAACAGAAACTGGTATCTCAGATCACTTCCCCATCAGGTTTGAGATCAGTGTTCCACCACCCGCTATTAAGCCTGTCTCCTCAGCTTCTAGGCGCCGCTGCATCACCTTCTCTTCAGCTGGAGAGTTTGCTTCTGCGTTTGTGGGCTCACAGTTCTATGTAAAGAATGGTCTGGTATTTCCCTCTTCCCCAGATAACATTCTCTCTGTGTTCAACTCCACATGCACTGAAATCCTAGACTCTATTGCCCCTCATCGGATTAAATCTATTAAACCTAAGGCGGACCCCTGGCTAAATGATACCACAAGGGCCCTTAGGCAACACTGCAGAAAAGCTGAACGAAGATGGAAGAAGGACAATTTACATGTATCACTGGGTTTACTAAGGGACAGTCTAGCAGCATACCAGAAGGCTGTGAAGGTGGCAAAGATGCACCATCTCTCTTCCGTCATAGCTAGCAGCTGCCATGAACCTAGAGTGTTATTTAATACTATTAACTCTGTTGTAAATCCATGCACCTCTGCTCCGACAGATGTTTCAATCAGTACATGTGAGAAATTTCTCTGTTATTTTATCAACAAAGTAGCATCTGTCAGGAAAAATGCCAGTGCTAATTTTAAAGTGTTTGTACCTGCTTCTCCTGCACACTTAGCTGTGTTTGAGGAATTTAAACCACTTTCACTGACGTTACTTAGTGAGGTTGTACAACAAATGAAACCCACTAATGGTCCCCTAGACATTGTTCCCGCCAGAATGGTGAAGGAGGTTTTTAATAGCACCATTGGGTCGAGTCTTCTTACTTTTTTTAATTTTTGTCTTAGTTTAGGTTCTGTCCCAGCTGCCTTCAAACATGCTGTGGTCAGGCCCCTACTTAAGAAGCCTAATCTTGACCCCACAGTGTTGTCAAATTTTAGACCAGTCTCTCATCTGCCTTTTCTTTCTAAGGTTTTGGAAAAAGTTGTTTTCATACAGTTACAAGCCTTTCTACAGCAGAACTCTGTGTTTGAAAAATTTCAATCTGGTTTCAGATCACGCCACAGTACTGAGTCTGCACTGTTGAGAGTACATAATGACATTGCCTTGTCTGTAGATGCCGGGAATCCTACTGTTTTAGTGCTCTTGGACCTCACAGCGGCTTTTGACACTGTGGACCATGCAGTCCTCCTCTCTCGCCTTGAGCATTGTGTAGGCATCAGAGGCACGGCACTTGAATGGTTTAGCTCCTATTTGGCTAATAAGAGCTTTTCTATCATGATTGGTGACCTCTTCTCGTCAGCTGCTCCTCTCTCTTGTGGGGTTCCCCAGGGCTCAATTCTTGGCCCCATTCTGTTCTCTTTATATATGCTGCCTTTAGGGGCTATTATAGGAAAGCATAAACTGTCATTTCATTGTTACGCAGATCATTTGCAAATCTATTTGCCTATTAAAGCAAATGACAGTGTCGTACTAAACTCCCTGCTTAGTTGCATCACTGATATTAAGCTGTGGCTTTCAGAAAACTTTCTTAATTTGAATGAAGATAAAACGGAGTGTATTATTTTCAGTACTTCAGGCACACAAAATGGTCCAGCTTTGAGTTTGGGAGCTCTCTAGCATCCTACACTAGGTCAGCTGTCAAAAATTTGGGGGTTACTTTTGATTGCAGCATGAAATTTGACAAGCAGATCAGTGATGTTGTTAGAATGAGCTTTTTCCAGCTTCGTCTCCTGGCTAAAGTTAAGCCTTTCCTCAACAGGCACGATCTAGAAAAGGCAATTCATGCCTTTATTAGTTCTAGGTTGGATTATTGTAATGCTCTTTACGTTGGTCTGAATCAGACCTCCATCGCACGTCTTCAACTTGTGCAAAATGCAGCTGCTCGCTTTTTAACAAACACATCTAGACGTGCACATATCACTCCTGTTCTCTACACCCTTCATTGGCTCCCTGTGCGTTTTAGAATCAAGTTTAAGATTTTATTGTTTGCTTTCAAGGCCTTAAATGGTCTGGCCCCGGAGTATTTGTCCAAAATTTTAACTTTGCGGGAGCACAACCGGTCATTGCGGTCTTCAAACCAGCGACTTTTAGAAGTGCCAAGGTCTAGATATAAACGGTGGGGTGATCAGGCTTTTGCAGTTGCTGCTCCGAGACTCTGGAACAAGTTACCCCCTGATATCCGCACTATTACAGATGTAGCTCTTTTTAGGTCCAAACTTAAAACGCATCTGTTTAGTCAGGCTTTTAATACGTAGCAGTGGTGTGACGATTTCATTCTTCTGTTTCTCTGTAACTATTTCTGATTTTACATGTTCTTTCTTTATATTATATGATATGTGTTTTTATTCTTGGTTTCGATGTTAAGCACTTTGGATACCTGCTGGTTGCTGTAAAGTGCTATATAAATAAAGTTTGATTGATTGAAGGCTCAAAAGGGAATGGAGGATGCAACATATAAAAAGGATGCCAGACACAATATTAAGAATTAACCAACAAGCTTTATTAAATAAAGAATATTCCCAAAAGTAACAAACAGGGAAAAACAAAGAGACTGGAGACCCTGGCCAAAAAGAACAAAAGATGAGAAGACACTGGACCAACCTCGCAGTGGGCCGTCGCTTCCCGCATCTCCCCCTAAACTAATTAAAAAGAGTAATCTAATCCTAGAACAAACAAAAAAAGACAAATAACTGAACTACAGGTAACCTCCAGCCCAAACTAACACAATAAACTAAAAATAACAAAACTCCAGCACCGAAATGTGCATGGAGGTTGGGAAAACACAAACCTGCTTATTGTGGAGGGGAAAAAAAGATGAGGAGGAAACTCCTCACTGGTGTGCTGCTGGTGTGCTCTCCATGTGCTTCTGTCCCCTCACTCTCTGCCTTCTTATCACCTCCCCCACTCTACCTGAGCACTGATTACACTCCGGTGTGCAACAGGCAGAGGGAGGAGGGCAGAATGAGGAACAGAGAGAGAGAGAGAGAGAGACAGAGGGAGAAAACAAGACCACACACGAGGCACATGTAACATAATGAATAGGGTTACATATTTGGAACGTACATTGTGAATTGAAGAGGCAGTGAGATCATCTGACATGGCTGTAAGGGTACCTCAGACCAAAAATGTTTCAAGATTAGGGTCACCAATGGAGTATCTGACCAAATGTCTCCCCTTCTGTTCGTGAGGTATGGCGTTGAATAGTGGTCCGATTAGGATGTCACAGTGAAGTTGACCATTGACCTTTTTGGATATAAAATGCCATCACTTTATTCTGTTAGACCTCAAAAGACGCAAACAACTCAAATTCTTGAGTTTTGGCCAAACGCATTATGTGAGTTCAAAGTGTCTAAATCTAATCCTCATCGTTGAGTCTAAGTGGATGTTTGACATTCCCTCCAGGCATTTCTGAGATATTGTGTTCATTGACAGACAACTCGAAAGCAATTCATCTGGTCACGGCTGGAAGCATAAAAATGAATTTCTCCATATTAATGCCTGATGAATGACATCTTCTACAGTGAAATACAAAGACAGATATGTAACTCTTGCCACTTGTGTGGACATGCAATTGCTGCAGGCCGATTATAATGTCAGGGGTATTCATTAGGCTTACAACAGAGCTTTATTTGCTCCGTGTTTTTTGCCTCCGTCGCCTTCCAGGCAGCTAACCCTAACCTTAACCCTAAACATAACCGTTGCCGCACTGCCTGGAAGGCGACTTTGGGGGCAAAAAACACCAAACACTGCTTTATTCCTGAGGAATGAATTGTTCTGTCCCCCCAAAAAACAGGAAACGACATACACAAAAGAATTATTTTGTCACACATTGCACTTTGACCAGTGCTTAATTTGTAAAGTGCGAGTTCCCGGAGCGCAGAGGGGGGGTGGATCCGGCGACTCGAAACGGGGGTTGGAGGTAACGGAACCAAAAATAAATATTACACTGCCTACGTAGC